>NC_134488.1:4000003-4300003 GCF_040206685.1 Ascaphus truei
ATTTATTTATTTATTTTTTGGCGGCTGCTGTGTGTGTGTATTTTTTTATTGTGGGTAGCGGGAGGGTGGGTGAATGGGGTATTCGCCCCAACGATGGTTGGGGAGGGCTTGCGGGGGGGGGGGGGGGGGGGTTGGGGTAGCGGGAGGGCTTAACCCCTTCATGACCGTAGCGGTATTAACTGCTACGATCGTGAAGGGGTTAAGTGCACCCGCAACCCCCCCCCCCCCCCTCCCGCAAGTCGTAAACTCACACCAAGGGCCAAATACCCCCCTCACCCATCCCCACTACACACAATAAAGCGGGCACGGTGGGTTAACCCCTTCATTGCCTTAGCGGCTATCCGCTATGGTAATGACGCAGCATTTTCCGTATTTTTAATAATATTGATCAGGAGCAGGGGGGGGGGGGGTTCCCTGAGCATTAATCATTAATTTCTGGCTCAGGGAACCCCCTGCTCACTGTACAATATTATTAAATCTCTCTCTGCTGCAAACACATCTCGCCCCCAGTATGTGCAGTAATTTACTGAACATATACAGTACTGTAGAATAAATGCATAGTTTTATTTATTCGGGTTTATTACACAGTATACTGTATGGCCGGAAAACATCAGCATACAGTACAATATAATCCATCGAAATCCCCCCATTAGCCGTTTTCTTTTCTGAGGAAAAACAAAATGAAAAGTTTTAATGTACAGTAATGGTCAGCCCCCTAAAGAAGTTCCCAGCCAGCCCCACCAAAATAATACGGCAAAAATACAGTACTCACCATACTGTACAGTATTGTACTAAATTTCCCATTCAGCTTGCGCTGGCGCCGGCCCACTTCCAGTCCAGCTTTCATCATTTTGCAGAGGGACTAGCCCACCTGTAGTCAGCGGGAAATCGCTTAGGTACATGCAAGCTTCATCAAAACTGGCTGCGAAATCCATCTCAGAGTTGTAACCGACGGCGGGACCATGATGATAAGCTGGTGCTGCTGCTGGTTCTGGTTCTGGTTCTGGCGCATTGCTTGGCAGGGACTGTCGCTTCTTATTTCGTTTTAACACGACCCTTCGCCTTTTGCCGCCTCCATTATCATAGATACGGGAAAAACCCTGTGACACACACCAATACCCTCCAACAAATTGGGGCTCAATACGGTGAAAACAGGGGTCACTACATAACCTTTTCCTTATTGCATGCTTCCACAAATGAGGAGTTGGCGAAAATCTGTAAAAGTCATAATTTTCGATAAAATACTGATAAATTTGAACAACTGTTGCCATCTTATCCTCTGTTGCATTTATAGCGGCCCATATCAAATAAGCATAACTTCTGTCAGGTTTTTGGAACACGGGCTCCACTTGAACACTCATGTCTCTGTAGAATAGTGTAAGTGAAAATGATCTTTGTCTTTATTTAATACATTACTGTATGTAAAGCCTAAATTGATACATTTTTTGCAACTATTCCTTCAGTCTCAAGGACAAGTTACACAATAGCATACTGTACTGGGATAAAGTAACTTTTTTTTGGAAACGAAACAACTTGCAAAGGCCACACATTACTTAAGTCATGAGTTTATGCCATCTGGTGGACAATCGAAACATCGCAGCCTAGTAAATCATTCTCATTATCATTTAACAGATCAGGCCCCCGTCAGCCAGGCATGAACCGTGGCTGGGAAGGCAAACGCAACGAAGCATGCAAGAGGTGAGCAGCGGCGGATTCCAGGTTTCTGCCAGGTACAAACCAGGCATTTGCTCGAATAAAGTGTGTCGGTGCAGTATGTACTGTAAAAGTAAAGCAGCTCTGGTGATATACCTTGAACATTACAAAGGTTTAAGAAGTTGCCAGTGCAAATGGAAGCAGAGCACATAAGTCAGGCTAAAAATGTCAGGAATATTACTAGTGAATTGCAAAATGTCAAACATTCATGAGGCTATTTATCAAAGTCTCCCAGTGGAAAACTTAGGGCAAAACAAATATGCACCAGACTTATCAGGAGGAAACATTCCCAGTAAAATCAATAGGATTTTCTTCTTTGTGCCATTTGTACCACTTTTGGTCTTTTTTATGATTGTTTGAGTGATATGGATTCTGCTAACGCACACAAAGTGTTAACAGAACAGGAGCAGACCTCAACAGAATATTAAGATGACATTGTTTCTGTTGAGGCACTTTGTAGTGTACATGGGAAACAGTTCTGTGTTGCCTTGTGTAGTGAATAAAATGAGAATACACAACAAAAGTTGCCATGTGGACACACTAATGCAGGCTCCTTTTAAATAAAAATAAAAACCGCTAAAACAAAATACAAATAGGGTTGGTAATCTGCTTTGAAGGGGATCACATAGAATTCACTGTCAAAATAGGTCATATAGGGAACGGCATCTTTGATTAGTGTTAGTTACCATCAAAGTATTACTCTTTTTTTTTTTTTGAGAAAATGTGTTTATTAACTACAGAAAACAGTGGTTTTATGTAGTACAGAATGTTAGACCAAACATATGCAAACCAGTACATACAAAGGAATGACACCGGCGTCAACATTACAATTCTCATTTAGCAAACTGAAACATTAGGATGCTCAGATTTACCATATTCTGAAAAAAAATAAGGTGTGTTTATCATCAGCTAGACGTGTTCACTGTATGCTCCGATATTTTTATGCAAGACCTGGGGCGGTTGGAAGTGCAGTTGTCAGGCATTCTAACAAACTGGGCAGCCATTTTGTCTCTGCGCGACAAGGCATCGTTACACGGGAGCAATCAGGAGAACATGGGAAACAGCCAAGTACTCTGCACTGCAACACGCCACCTTAACAGCTAACCAGCATTACTCAACTGCTACACAACTGCGCCGCCGGTCTGCAGCTGCTCTGCCCAAAGTATTACTCTTATATTTTATTTTTATCGCACGGCGCAATACAATGTGGGGGTAAGGACAAGAACAAAACGTAAAATACACACAATGTAAAACATTATGACCCAATAGGTAATGAGGTCCCTCCTCTAAGAAGCTTCCAATTTAAACGGAATGGTAGAGTGATGACACAAGGATAGGTGGGCTTATAAGTCCACTCAGCATGGTATTAACTGTAAGCTTACCAGGAGGGTGAGAGTCTGGCTTTTTAAAGAGTAGAGTTTTGAAAAAACTTTTGAAAGTGTTAATGGTGAAGAAGTCTGATATTGTAGGGATTTTGACAGTGAAGATGTAGACATGAAACAATTGGAAAGCTACTGTAGATTAGCCTATCAATAGCATTTAGGATGCACTGGAGGGGGAGTAGTCGAAAGAATGAGAAAGTAGCCAGAAGCGGGTTATAGTTATCCAGTTGGTATATGGAAAGTACAACAAAACACAAAATATGCGTCCCCGGCGCTAGTGAATAAGGTGTCCAAGATACCCTAGTCCAAATGACAGTCCTTAGATAAGAGACATATCCGGATGGGTTGATGGAGTAACCAGGAAAGTTCTAGACAAAGTGGGGGTGTCCCTTTGAATGACTTTGAAATGATTCTGAGAAAAAACAAAAGGACAGACCAATTGCGCAGTATATAAAGGCAAGAACCCTTATCTAAAACATAAAAACCCTACTTACAAGATGCAAATCTTGCTTGGACAGGCAAGAGAATCTGTACTTGTGCCACGTCTTCACCTCGATCTTCCACGGACCCCACGTGGTCTGACAAGATGGTAACCCTTTGGATGGTGTTTAGGGCTCACGGGGCACACCGGTGACAGTGACACCCGATGATAAAGGGAAAAGGACACAGCCTAGTGTAATACATAACTACACTTTTAATAAAATATAAAAACAACAAACTACCCACACTTACCATGTGTATGAGGTAGCTATACAACTCACGAATGCCGTCCGCAACCTGTATCCAACCTGATAAGCACGGGGATCGACTGGCTAGCGTGCACAAGAGCACCCGCGACTCGCCGATGATATCAGTGGCAAGAGTCACTTCTCCAGCGTCAGGCGGCTATGGTGGCTGAACAGGTACGCACAGAACTAAGCTCCTCCTCCCTACATGTTTCATGATGGAACGTCACTTCCTCAGGGGATGGTGGAGCTTAGTAAGAACAGTACTTATATACGTGTGCAATGAAGAAACTTCCCACAATGGGGCGGATACGTTACAATGATCGACAGGCTGTGCTGTAGACATATAACAGCAATCTGAAAACAGATCGCTGATGGGGTCAACTATGTCTTACAATACATGACTGTGAATACACAAAACGTTACATAGAGTGAATACTAAAAACATAACTAAGCATACAGTATGAAAATAAAAATGAAAATGCATTAAAACATATTTTGTCATACACGCTATGAATAGAATTGTAGGATCCATATTGATAATTTATGGATCTTTTAAAAATGCTGCTAGGTCAAATTCGATATTAAGTCCTAGGGGAGATAAGGGTTTTAACACATAAATCCAATAGCTTTCACGTTTGGATACCGTGTTTAGCCTATAACCTCCACGCCAATTGGTTTTTGGATTATCAATGCCCATGCAGATAAGGCCGTCTGGGTTTTGGTTATGTTTCAATCTAAAATGGTTAGATACACTATGTGTCTCTAGACCTCTTTTAATATTATAAACATGTTCAGCGGAACGTCGCTTGAGAGGTCTCCCAGTCCGGCCAACGTACTGTAATTCACATGGGCATTGTAACAAATAGACACAGAAATTAGTCTTACAATTGATAAATGTTTCAATGTCATAACTAATGCCAGTTACAGTAGATTTAAATTGTTTACTTTTTATGCTATATCTACACCCAATGCAATTGTGGCAAGTGTAATAACCTTTGAGGTAATTAAGCCAAGTGACATGGTGGTCCCGAAGATTATCAATGGGACAACTTGGAGACAGTGTGGACTTTAAATTCCTAGCTTGTCTATAGACTATTTGGGGTCTATCAGGGAGACAAGTTTTAAGAATTGGGTCTCTTTGGAGAATGCCCCAATGCTTCCTAAACACTTGAGATATGATGGGGGCTAGACCACTATATTGGGTTATGAACATAGGGAATTGTCCATGTTCTTTAGGGCGTGATTTGGTTACTGCCTCCTTCGAGACAATGGTAGCCCTATCAATATTATCTACTTCAGAAATGGCTAGATCTAGATCTCGCCTCTTATAGTCACGTTCTAGGAATTTATCTTTAAGATCATTCACTTGCTATGGGAACCAGGTTTGCACCCAGTTATGCAAATCTGTTCATGTTCGTTTGGTAGGAGGACCATATTTGGACCTCCAACCCATTCGGTGCAAACCTGGTGCTCTGGAAAAGATACATTGATGACGTGCTGTGTGTCTGGAGGGGGTCATTTGCTGAACTCGAACAATTTCAGAATTACCTTAATGACAACATTCTCAATTTGAGATTTACTTTTAATCACAATAGAACTAGTATCAACTTCCTTGACCTCTCCCTCTATATAGAAAATAACACCACACAGACCAAGACTTACCACAAAGAAGTAGATGTCAATACTTATTTATTGGCATCTAGCCATCACCACCCTAAGTGGTTTAAGAATATCCCTAAGGGTCAAGCCCTGCGAATTAAAAGGAATTGTTCAAATGACTTAATATATAAACAACAATCAAGGGGACAGTGGAGTTATTTAATTTCAGCAGAGGGTGAGAATTGGAGGTAGGGAAAATGATGAACTTTGTTTTGGACATGTTAAGTTTGAGGCAGAGGTGGGATATCCAGGAGAAAACAGCAATGAGACAATTTAGTCTGAGAAATGAAGAGAGTTCAGAAGGTGACAAGTAGATTTGTGTTTCATAGAGTTGGTGAAAAACAAACAAGGTGACACAACTTATAAATACAATTATACAGCTAAAAATTGTCAATAAAAACGTGACTTGTAGTACTTGGCAAAATCATGTGGTTCTAAAACTAGTACATATCCCACAGTTGTCTTTTGCACTACTGTTGCCCAGTTTTGCAGTTTAAAGACTTAGATGACTATGCACCATGTTATTTAAATAACTGGCATGTTAATAACTTTCCTAAACGTTTTAGAACATTTGGTTCCCCAGACAAATTAAATATTATTATATATGCTAAACCCTATTTGGGGTAAAGTTACAGTTTATGCCATATGTTACATCATATAGTTGCTAAATATTTTAATACTTCATTCTTCAGTGTATCCAGTATAATAAAAGTGATATTCTTATTTGATACATCTTACACAGGTTACATAGAGCAACAAGCTCAAATCTCTGATGTCATGGAAATTAGCAGAGCATGGCAGAAATGAATACTAATGGGTTTCTTTATCTAATTCTCCTAGTTCGACAACTAGCGCGAAAATGCACATGTATTAAAAAAAAACATTCCTGTTTAAATCTGTATGAATTTTCTTATGATACATCTGGGTCAATGTATTTGCCGCAGAATTGCACTGCAGTTGCATTTTTACATATTGGTTATTTACTAAAGTCTCCTGGCTACAAAAACAGTACAATACAAATGCACCAGATTTATCCATTGAAAATAACACCCGTAAAACGTAATGAATTTGATTTTTTTCATCCGATAAATCTGGTACCATTTTTTGCACTGGTTTCGCACCAATTTTGCCAATGAAGGATTACCGGCAAAGTATTTTGACAAATCATTAAGAAATGCGCATTCTAATAAGTAACAATTTTGTAGCCCATTCACACATGCTCATGTATAAGGCTTAAAACATTTCCCATAAGTGGTGCGGGTCCCTGTGGTATTGAAGAGGTTAATGATGCTGTCCTCAAATAGCTAGGAATTTAAAATGTTTTCTTTCCACCTCAGCCAGCAGTCTGCCTTTCAGAGAGAAGCAAGCTGCAGGCGCCTAGACTGACCTATGACCCCTTCCCCTTAAACACGCTTTTATTAAGAAGCAAAACGCTTCAATATGTTCGAAATCTGGGCAAAGCCTAGGTTGAAGGCAGCAGGGGGCCCCATTTTGTTCTTTTCTATTCCCAAAATGTTGTGACAGTTTCATCCATTACAGTTTCATTATGTGGTACTTGTTTGTAACCTATTTTTGCCTGATATTTATTGCAGTTATTTATTTATTGTTAGTTTTTTTTTACACATCAATGGCTGGGTTACATAATTTTAATCTTCCATGAATATCTGTAAAATGGCAAACTATTGCAGGAATTGGTTAGCAATGGATATTCTATCTTCAGAGGCTTGGTGATGCCTGACTCTTATTTAGAGTTAAGCTTGGGCCCAGATCCACAGATCCAGAGGTCAGTTATCTCAGGGCCATTATCAAAATCAGTTACAGCCGCTATTTTGCCTGAGTTTAACGCATATCCACAAAGCTAATTCTATACAAAAGCAGCAGCCGTTGGATATCTCATTAGCATAGACCTAATGCCATGTTCAGTTAGCACTATCTTGCATTAGCTTGAAATAACATGGCGTTAAGCATGTTTTACCTAAAGGTGGCGATACTCCCATCCAAAATCTGTCTGATAGATCTATGTGGCTATTATATCAGGGAAGTGGACACTAGAAAAGTGATTGATACTGCTCCACAAAGGAGCTTTGTCAATAGTATTGACTTAGCCAAGGAAAAAATAACAGAGGGTTGTCATGAAGTGAGATTACTCTAAATAACATTGGATTGCCATTGGAGTGCCTGAGGTTTTTTTTATACCGTGACCAGTCCAGCAGATGCCACTTTGTGAGTATTGGTATGAGCTCTAGATATGGGAAGGAGAATACCCCTCAAACATCTGAATACAATCCTTGGAATATGTACACAAAAAACATATGAGTTTAAGAAATAGGGGATTAAAGCAGCAGTCCAAGCTGCCGTTTAAAAAAAAAAAGTTTTGTTTTTTCCCCTTTATTATGCGCATCAATACAATCCACACAATGATAAGTAATTAGCTAAGTTACTGTTCGATCCGTTCTCTTGTAATCGATCGGCAAAAATTTGGCTCAAGGGTTCACGAAATGGCTGTCAATTCAGCAGAAGAGGACCAAAGATGCAAAGTTCTGTAGGGAAGATTGTGACCAGGCACTCACTAGATACAATTGGGGCACTGCTAGAGAGAGGGAAGTGGACTTTGTAAAGGGTTGTTCTAGAAACAAAAAATGCGTGTTCCATTATAATAAATTAAAAATGTAATTTACAAGGTTTTTTTAATGCTACAAGTATTTTCTCATAGTACAGAACTTATTTATTTAAAACACACACAGACAAACACACACAGACAGGTTATTGTTTTGCCTGCAGCTTTAAAATTGAAGACTAAATATAATGTAACAATCGAGTAAGTATGTAAACTGGGCAGACTAGGTTAACTAGTCCTTATCAGCTGTTACTTTCTGTTTTAGTTTGTAGGAAACAGGACACATCTAATGAAACTATATACCTTGAAGATATCTTTCCCACACCAGAAAAGATTTTAGTCACCTTCATTTGAAAGGAGCTAAATTCTTCCCAAGCACTGGGAAGCGACTACTTGCGTAGAAGCCATAGGGGCCTATGCAGAGAGCAGCGTTAGAATAAAATGGAGAGTTTAAGAAAAAGTAGCTTTAATGGAGAGTTTTATTCTCCATATGCAGAAATGGGCGAAATCCGCTATTTTTAGCATTACTGCATGTGGAGAATTGTAAAGGAGGAGATTCGCGCAGCTGAAAGGGGGAAAAAAAATCGAGCATTTTTTTTTTTCCCTATAGCCGGCGACCTCCTGTTTCTTGCCAACTTTAGTTGGCGGAGAAAATTGACGAAAATTGCGCCAAAAACAGCCGCTAGATGGCGAGCGCGCCTTTCTGAATTCGGCTATTTTTCAGACTGGCGAGATGTAGTTTCTCGCCAGCCGCGCGGCGAAATTTTGAAATAGAAAAAAAAAATGGCGCGTTTTCCCTAACTCGCCATTTTCAGCTGTTTTTAGCGCGATTTTCTCCTAAAAATGGCGAGATTGCAAATAGCGCTGCTCTCTGCATGAGGCCCATAGAGAGATCCTAACTAGTGCTTAATGGCATACTCTTTAAAGTAGCATCTTAATGAAAAGATTATAAGGTCAGAGAAAACTTCCAAAACTGATGCTACATGTGTTTGTGGATGCACTTTCAAAGGTCCTGTGAGAGAACTGATTTTGGTCCAAATATATGCATAGCTACTGTAAAAGTAAGAAAACAATGTGATGCTCTACAAAACAGATGCACTTATTCACAATCCAGTTGCAGTCCTCAGAGCCAGACGTCATTCATCTACTGTAACTGATGCAAAAACAGCAACAGATTTATCAAAGGAAATACAATTATTAAACACAGTGGATGTTGTGGGGAGTACGGCCGAGGCCATGCTGGGAGTGTGGGGGTAGCGGAGCATGTGACGTCACGCCGCGCCTGCCACAAAGGCGATTTGTGGGTTCTGGAGGAGGAGACGCGACCAAGAGCAGCTCATCACGTTAGTGGTTCGCTCTCATTGGCACTATAGACATTTGCATAGACTATATTGTGTTTGATCACCAGCGCGATATGGACGCGGCCTGAAACATATACGTGCATGTGCATATCTTTCACAGGTCTCCCAAATCTGCTTCCATCCCCACTATTGTTACTTGCAGTACTGAAACTGCTGACAGGGATTCTGGGTAATGTCACATAAGTTAGTGTAAATAATAAAGTCCCTTGGTTGCAAAACTGGAGCAAAACTGGTTCAGGGGGTTGCACAAGATTTATCAAAGGAAAAAATATAGAGACTTTAGTACATTGACCACACTGTGTCACTTAACATCTTACCCTGCATTGATATTTCCTTAGATCAGGGGTGGCCAACTCCAGTCCTCAATTGCCACCACCAGGATAGACCTGCTGATTGAGCCACTGATTGAGCCACATGTGCTGAAGCAGGGATATCCTGAAAACCTAGCCTTTTGCTGGCCCTTGGAGACTGGAGTTGGCTACCCCTGTCTTAGAGCTTTTAACTTCTGCATTATACAGAAAATGTAAGGAAGCCAGTAGAGTTTGATGAGTAGCCCCATTTGAGGACCAATGTACTAAGCATTGCAAATGCCTTTCGTGACACAAAATTGGTGTATGTCAAAAACTCTATTTCAATTGTGCTTGTGTGAGCCTAATTACTTAGCTCAGATGTCTTCATCTGCACTATCTGCATAAAAAATGATTTTCCTTGCATTGTATGTTTTGGCGCACAGAAATGGGCTGCACTTGGCATACAGATGTAAATGGTATGTACTAAAAAAGAATATTTCTGTGCACCGCAAAATCAAGTAAAAGTGAGCCAAAATCATCTGCCATGTTCAACTTGGCGTGAACCCTAAAAAGACTCTTAATAGTGTTAGCGAAAAGTTAAGTTACTATGTATTAACCCAAAAATATATATTGACGTAGCACGGATGTTTCATTATATAGATTTTAAAATATGTACTGTTTTCACAGTATGGCTAGTATAAATAATATTACATTTCATTTAGATTGTATCAATCAGGTATTCAACATTATGGGATACAGAAAAATGAATCTCAAACAAATGATGCGTTGTGTATAAGATCTTTCTTACACAAAATGCACACTTTTTTTGAAGCTTTGCCTTACTTCTGGCACTGATATTTTGAAGCAAAATTATGTTTTAAATAACATTTTACTGCTGCGGCAGCTTTTATTCTAACAAATCGCCGTTATTCTACAAATCTTCAACAAATCTTCACCTGGCGCATGCCGCGTTCATTTTGCGTTCCCAGCCACTGGTCATGCGCGGCTGACGCACGGTTGATGCGTTTATTGAGAATGGTTCGGATTTAATAGGTTGCAATTCTTCGCGTGTCCGCCAGATGGCAGATATTCATGAATTGTAATGCGCATACGCTTCAGTAATGTGTCGACTTTCAGGTGTTTCGTTTAAAAAAGATACCACAGTGTGCTATTGTAACTTGGCCTTGAGACTGAAGGAAGAGGTTGCAAAAATGTATCAATTTAGGCATTTCATATTAAAGAAAGACAAAGACCAGTTTCGGTTACAGTATTCTCCAGAGACCCGCCCGCCATGAGTGTTCAATTGCAGCCCGCTTTCCAAAAACCCGACAGACGTTACGCGTATTTGATATGGGCCGTGAAAATTGCAACAGAGGATAAGATGGCAACAGTTGTTCAAATTTATCAGTATTTTGTCGAAAACTATGACTTTTACAAATTTTCGCCAACTCCTCATACGTGGAAGCGTGCAATAAGGAAAAGGTTATGTAGCGATCCCTGTTTTTATCGTATTGAGCCACAATGTGTTGGAGGGTATTGGTGTGTATCACTGGCTTTTTCCTGTATCTATGATCATGATGATGGCAAAAGGCGTAGGGTCGTGTTAAAACCAACTAAGAAACGACAGTCGCTGCCAAGCAATGCACCAGCACCGGCTTCCAATGACGGTCCCGCCGTCAGTGACAACCCTGAGCCTGAGCCGGATTTTGCGTGCAGTTTCGATCAAGCTTGCATGTACCTAAGCAATTTCCAGCCTCATCAGCTGACTACAGGTGGACTAGTCCCGCTGCAAACTATCGAAGTGGATGATCAAGAATGCTGGACTGGCAGTGGACCGGCGCCGGCACCAGCTGAATGGGAAATTCTATGGTGAGTATTGTTGCCATATTATTTTCTGTGTCTTTTTTTTTTTGACAATACAGTATCAATATTGGTGTGATTCAAAAGTCAAGCGATTCTCCTGTAAGCAATATCATTGGCTGAGTGGCATTACATCGACGGTAGGCGCATGCGCATGCGAACAGGAGACGCCCCCCAAGAAAATTATTGGTGGCACTGGCTGGGAACTTCTTTAGGGGGCTGACCATTACAGTAAAACTTTTCTTTTTGTTTTTCCTCAGAAAAGAAAACGGCTAATGGAGGGATTTCGATGGATAATATCGCTTTGTGTAACAATGTCTGCACATTGCTGAATCGGATTTAAAAACCCACGTACTGGAGTCTACAGTTTAGTTGCCATTGTTATTGATTAGGATAGAATACTGTACCTGAAACAGTATGCTGATGTTTTCCAGCCGTACAGTATACTGTACAATACTTTTTTATATACAGTACAGTATACTGTGTAATAAACACGAAAAAATAAAAACTATGCATTTATTATACATGTATCACATACATTATGTCTCTTCTACAGTATACAGTGCCAGTACATACAGTACAGTACAGTTTGTGTCTTCTATTTTTTTTTAATAATCTTATACTGAGCATGCCTACAGTATACAGTGCAGTATGCCTCGACATTCTAGAAACACTGTATTTTGTTACAGTAGCAAAGGAGCAAATGGAACAATGTAAAACAAATCAACATGTTCTTTTATTGGTGGAGTAAGAACAAAAACATTTATTTACAAATACTGTACAATGTAGAAACATTTAAAGTGCACAGCAATTCAAAACATCAACAGGTGTATGGTTTACTGCTACATTTGTGAAAACATTTATGTCAGTCAGTATGGTTTACAGTCACATGTTTTAAAAACAAATTCTTTATTCATAAAATAAGTAAAACGCAACATCTCCTTTATTAAAGAACGGCAAGTCAAAACATATACTGTACAGTGGGATGGTGTGCAAAAAAGTCTGCACCAGTACAGACCTTGAGGGCAGCA
The DNA here is from genome assembly GCF_040206685.1 of Ascaphus truei. Taxonomy (NCBI): domain Eukaryota; kingdom Metazoa; phylum Chordata; class Amphibia; order Anura; family Ascaphidae; genus Ascaphus; species Ascaphus truei. Next base: position 4,012,645 of record NC_134488.1, read on the forward strand.
AACAGGGTGGGTTTTCAGGGTAAACTTTGAAAACTGTGCCTGTTTGCGGCCCCCAGGGACTGGAATTGTGCAGGTCCTGTGTGTGTGGACAGCAAGTTAAAACATTTCTGTATAAATACAAGTAAAAAAACACACAACAACATCTCCTTTATTTAAGTACAGCAGGTCAAAACATGTACAGTACAATACAGTTCAGCACAACAATATGGTCTCACAGAAAGTCCTCCACATTGTCCGTCCATGGCCGATTCCTTGCATGGCGCAAAACGCCATTAATGCAGTCTCGAACGCATTTCATTACAGGATCTGTAATTGGATAAAAGCGCCGCATTTCATCCAGAATGTTCTTTCTTAAATTGGCAGGAAGCGCCTTTTTAATGCGATTTCCTTCGTAGTTCACTTTGAAGGCCCAGTCGCAGTACAACGAGTAGGGAACATGGTGCTTAAAAAGTAACAAGGAGTAACTTCTCCCTGAGCGCCGGTGGCAGATCGCACAGGGTGATGTCGGGCACCGTATCGATGCGAGCGACAGTAGGTCATTTGGGAGCGGGTGTGCTTGAGGCGACGGGCAATGGTAGGTTGTCTGGGAGGAAGCTTTCCTCCGGTCTTGGTCGCCGTGTTGTCTCCTGGCGTGGTCTTGACGGGGTTGTCATGTCCTCCTCAACGGCATACATGTACACTACATATTCTGGTGGAGGGGGTGCGCTTGATGATGGAAGGGGGTCGAAGGTCCCATTCATCACATCCATGTCACCCCCCTGCTCCAGCGTCGGGGAAACAGGGGCATTAACACTGAGCAAATAATGTATGCCTGCTATGTCAGCCTCTATCTTCTCCATCCGTTGATCCATATGTTGCATCCGTTGATCCATATGTATCATCCGTTGATCCATTTGTAGCATCCGTTGCTCCACATTTAGCATTGTCTTCAGAAGCAGATCTATCTTTGCTAGCACAATAGAATTCCCGGGGAGATCCACAGTTATCCCATTCAGCATCCGGTCTAACGAGCTGCTTCTTGTGCATGGCGTGTGAACATCTGGGTGGATGGGTGCAACGGAGGATGAGATGGGGGTTCCATGGAGAGATGCGTCAGCGACATCGAAGAAGAGTGGAGGAGGTGACCTGTGGATATCCGGTAGAGGAGAAGCGGCAGCGTCGTCGAAGAGGGATGGAGAAAGTGACCTTTGGATTTCCGGGCAAGAAGCAGAGTCGTCTAAGAGCAAAGGAGAAAGTGACCCGTGGATTTCAGAGGCAGCGTCGTCGGATAGAACGGGAGAAGATGGCCTGTGGGTTTCCGTGAGGGCGGCAGCAGTGTCAAGGACGAGGGGTGGAGAAGACGGGCTGAAGATTTCCGGGACAGCGGCGGCAGAGTCGTCAAAGCGTATGTGAGGAAGTGGTCTGCGGGTTCGATGGGTTGGCTGCCAATCATTTTGCGTTGAGAGTACATCACCGTCTTTCTTCTTGACATAATAAGGCTGACGTCTATGAAAACCCTTAGCCTTTGGGGTCAGCTGAAGTTTTTCTTTATTGGCCTTAGCCTGTCGCTTTTGCCTTGGCGTGGAAACGGCAACTGCCTTTCGCTTTTTCTGCTTGACAGACACGGCAGAGGTGAGTGGGTTACTGCGTCCGTAGAATCGGGGTTTATCCATGGAAACAGGTGGCACAATGCAGTGTCTGGACAATGGAAGTTCAGATAAAGATCATCGAGTGGTGGGCTATGCAAAGTGTGTAACCTTTTATGCATGGCGACCAGGTACAGGTGTTGAAAGTGGGCGTACTCTAATGTGAGTCATTACCGTATAAATACACCATCCATTTTGTGGATTCACTGCACATTGAATACACATCGACTAAACATCGAATATACATTCTTGTGTTTGTATTTCTTTCTACTCGCAGCAATGCCTGTTAGAAAGATTTCCAAGGAGCTCAGCATGCGAATTAAGGAGATGTACACGAGCGGACACCGAATTGCTGCTATCCAACGCTGGTTAGCTACTTCTGGCATCGTTGTGCCAGCAACCACCGTGAGCTATCATGCACACGGAAAAAACAGAGACCGCAAAAGGGCACCAAGGGTAACTAACGCGCAAGTATATTTATACAACTTTAAAATAAAATTAATTTTAATTTAAATAAAATATTTTTGTTATTTCTGTTGATTTATATTACAACAGTATATATATTTTGTATATTTATATTTATATTACAACAGTATATATATTTTGTATATTTATATTACAACAGTATATATATTTTGTATATTTATATTTATATTACAACAGTATATATATTTTGTATATTTATATTTATATTACAACAGTATATATATTTTGTATATTTATATTACAACAGTACATATATATTTTGTATATTTATATTTATATCAGTACAGTATATAGTATATATTTTGTATATTTATATTACAACAGTATATATATATATTGTATATATATATTACAACAGTATATATATTTTGTATATTTATATTTATATTACAACAGTATATATATTTATATTTATATCAGTACAGTATACAGTATATATTTTGTATATTTATATTTATATTACAACAGTATATATATTTTGTATATTTATATTTATATTACAACAGTATATATATTTTGTATATTTATATTTATATTACAACAGTATATATATTTTGTATATTTATATTACAACAGTATATATATTTTGTATATTTATATTTATAGCAGTACAGTATACAGTATATATTTTGTATATTTATATTTATATTACAACAGTATATATATTTTGTATATTTATATTTATATTACAACAGTATATATATTTTGTATATTTATATTTATATTACAACAGTATATATATTTTGTATATTTATATTTATATTACAACAGTATATATATTTTGTATATTTATATTTATATTACAACAGTATATATATTTTGTATATTTATATTACAACAGTATATATATTTTGTATATTTATATTTATATCAGTACAGTATACAGTATATATTTTGTATATTTATATTTATATTACAACAGTATATATATTTTGTATATTTATATTTATATTACAACACTTTTCTTTTCTTGCTATAGGAATAATGAATAAAGCTTTCTTCCAAGACAACATTGTTCCTGAGATAGTGCAATATATCACACGCGAGTTCCCCAATGGTCACCGCTTCTTCCAGGACAACGATCCGAAGCACACCGCGTCAACAGCGCATATCCTTGAGCGCGGTATCAACTGGGTGAAGACGCCAATGGAGTAATTGCAGTAGACCGTGTCTCATTTTTTCCCCCACTGTTTTTACTGTGTACTGTATCTCTTAAACTTTTTTTCCAATGACAGATCGCCAGACTTCAATCCGATCGAAATGGTCTGGCATCAGCTGAAGGACCATATCCGGAAAGTGGCGAAACCCTCCAAAAAGGACGAGTTGTTGAAAGGCATAATGAGTTTTTGGAACGATGTACTCACCGTGGAACGCTGCAATAAATATATAGACCATATTGCCACTGTGTTGCCCATTGTGATCGCGCGTAATGGGCAAGCATCAGGAAAGTAGTACTGTGCTGTAGTATTGTAAGTACAGTATGATACAGGTAAGTATGGTACAGATTTTTTATTTCCCAATAGTCAGAGTATACAGTAGTTACAGTTTTTTCTTTACAGAGAGAGCAGCACCAGCCATCAGGTTACAGTACATAGTATTTAACAGTAGTCAGAGTATACAGTAGTTCCAGTATACAGTAGACTAGTTTGACAGTACTACAGTAACTGCCTACTAACTGCTCAATTTTTTTCTTTCCAGAGAAAGCAGCACCAGCTATCTACAGTAGTACTACACATCACACAATGCCATAAAACAGTACGCACATAACTGCACTAATTTTTTGTTTTCTTGTCGTTTCAGGAAAAAAGGGTGGCCTGGGGCAGGGGGGGGGTTTGTGTCCAGTCTAATCTGTGTTGTACAGTAAAATGTACAGTATATAAACAGCAGTATTGATGTACACAAAACCTCTCCTCTCTCAATTAACTACTGTACTGTACACGCAATGAGGAACAAGATAAAGACATCACCGTATATATATTATTAAATAATATTCTTATAAATGTGCATAAGTCATGTTTCTCCATGTTTTACAAATGTTTTCTAAATGTTTATCCAATTTCAATCTTCCAGAAGAACTTAATAAAGACTGCATTATGATTATTAAGATTATTAATGATTAAGATTATTATCATAATCATTCATGATTATTTTTATATTTGTATTTTTTTGTTCCTGATGAAATAAAATAAATATTTATTCACATTCACATTCCTGGTAATCATAATCATTGACAACATTGACAACAAACACCCCCCCCCACACACACCGCTACAGTATAAGAATGAATGACAAAACAACATGAATCAGTTAATGTTTTTTTTTACTCTCAATTCTCACAATGCTGTGCACATCAGATTTACATTTCAAATTCGGGAAGGTATTTTCCAAAGCGTTACCATAAACAAAGCCTCAAAGGGCTTGGGGGGTTGGGTGAGTCATGTGCATTAATCAGCTAGCTCCCATCTCAAAGACACTTAGAGTACATGCAGGCGCAGTGAGGCGATTGACACTCGGCTAGGGACGGATTAAAAACACAATGACTAACTTCAGAAAATGAATGACTCTGTGGAGGTGTCTGTCGAATGACTCTGTGGAGAGGGGGGGGGGTTGGGTGACTCATGCGCAGTAAGCAGCTAGCTCCCATCTCAAAGAGGCTTAGAGTACACGCAGGCGCAGTGAGGCGATTGACGCTCGACTAGGGACGGATTAAAAACACAATGACTAACTTCAGAAAATGAATGACTCTGTGGAGGTGTCTGTTGAAAAGAGTTTGTGTGTGCGTGGGGGAGGAATGAAGGATTAGTTGTGCAGCAGTTCACAGAAATTACATACTGTAGAGTAGAGTACAGTAATTTCAAAAGGCTGTTCATCATAATAATTTGATCAATAAACCCCCAAATACAACCCCCAAATACAGTACATAAAAAGCAAGTCACTTTATCTCCCTGTGCCTCAGGCACCAAAAACATACAGTATATTGTGAGCTCCACGGGACAGGGAGGGACCTGTGCCTGCAAAATGTCTCTGCAAAGTGCTACGTATACTGTAACTAACAGCGCTATACAAAAACATGCTATTATTATTATAATATCAAGGTGATCCTCTGTGCAAATCAAATTCGAGAAGGGATTTTCCAAAATGTTGCCGTAAACAAAGCCTCAAAGCTCCCGTCTCAAAGAGAATTACACGCAGGCGCAGTGACGCTTTGTACTGTAGCTCGGCTATGGACGGATTAAGAACACAATGGCAAGATTCAGAAAATTAACGAGACTGTGGAGAGGGGGGGGGGTTGGGTGACTCATGCGCAGTAAGCAGCTAAGCAGCTAAATAGCTCCCATCTGAAAAAGGATCACACGCAGGCGCAGTGAGGCTTTGAAGCTCGGCTATTGATGGATTAAGAACACAATGGCAAGATTCAGAAAATTAACGACTCTGTGGAGAGGGGGGGTTGGGTGACTCATGCGCAGTAAGCAGCTAGCTCCCATCTCAAAGAGGCTTAGAGTACACGCAGGGGCAGTGAGCCGATTGACGCTCGGCTAGGGACGGATTAAAAACACAATGACTAACTTCAGAAAATGAATGACTCTGTGCAGGTGTCTGTCGAATTACTCTGTGGAGAGGGGGGGTTGGGTGACTCATGTGCAGTAAACAGCTAAGCAGCTAAATAGCTCCCATATGAACAAGGATTACACGCATTCGCAGTGAGGCTTTCAAGCTCAGCTATGGACGGATTCAAAACACAATGGCAAGATTCCAAAAATTAAAGACAGGCGCATGAAGTTCAAAGCTAAAGACATACTTTAATTTCAAAAGGCAGTTCATCATAATAATACACCCCCAAATACAGTACGTAAAAAGCATACAAATCAACCATATGCAGTCAAACGCACAGGGTCGCAGACAAAAGCTACTGTACAGCACAGATTCAATATCGTAATACAGTAAGATGGTTTTTGCAGGCTTGTGGAGAAAAAAAAATTACAATAAAAAAAAAAATTCACTCACTCAAGCAAGCAGTGGTGGGCGAAGTTACAGGCGCATGCGCAGTAAATTCCTGCTGTCAAGCAGGAATGTGATTGAAACCAGACACACGTTCAAAGGAATGGTGTGGGAGAGATGTACTGCATTGCACAGAAGATAAGTTGAAATACCCTGCAGTGCAGTTAATTATCCTGAGCGAGGGGAGAGCGCTGTATATGCCGAAATGTGACACAGTTACAGTACAGTACACGCCTATGCGTTTCAACAATTTTCAAATGAGACATACTGTACTGTACTGCAGAACAGCACTGCAAATGCATGTATACTTTAAATATACAAATTTACAATTACTGCGTGCGCACACACAGACTGTGCACTGACGTAGGTTGATCCGCGAAGGTATTAGACTTCCAAGACAACAGCTCGCAAACGCCCCCCTGAGTTTTTACATGGCATTGCAGTATTGCAGACAGCGAGAATAAAATGCTAATATCACGAGCGCGAAAATAACGCAGTTCACTCCGTGCGAAAACGACACAAAACCGCACATAACCGGGATAATCTGAAAATCGCAGATCTAGCCGATTTAGACTAAAGGCGGACGCCACTGTAGTACAGTGGTCCCTTTGTGTTTCTGAAACACAGTTCACAATTATAGATAGGTGTCTCTTAGGGGGGTATTAATTTCAGTGTGATAGTGCCAATCAGGTACTACCACACCAAAAAAACCTTATTCAAGTAATTCTTTGGTAATGCCTGATCTTCACTATCACACTTTAATAAATAACCCCCTTAGTGTCAATGTATAATCTTGTCACAGACCTACAGTAGCTCCGCTTAGTCTCAATAAGCTGTTTGGAGGTGCTCATAAAACAGGTGGAACCATGTGAAGAGTTAGTCTATACTTCATGCAGAGATTATAATAGTATGGCGACTACTGTGTGTACTACGCATCACACATTACAATTTTAGTATTCAATTGATACACAAAAAAGACAAAATATATTGTGTCTATGTACCAAGCTTTATTTTTCAATGTGTGTCTTAAGTGTCAAAAAATTTATTTAGTCAGGTATATTGGTACAACCATGTGTGATAATCATGACAAACAGATTAAACTGATATGTATATAAAATAAAATAACGTTTGTACAGTACCTACAGGCTCAACAAGCCGGTCACCCACTTTAGCCACCAGGCTCTTGCTGATCGTGGTGATCTGCATGCTACATGTCCATTAACAAAGCAGTTCAAAGCAAATATCTCATCTACAGAGCCCAAGCTTAATCACTGTACATATATGTAATGATTTTTTTGATAAAATTTAAATTAATCTTTATTGTAAATTGCAACAGCAGATTAAAAAAAAGGCCAAAGATCATTTTAGTACATAGACCCTCATGTATTTACCAGATTACAAGGCCTGTGAACTAAGATTCTATTTTGAATTTTTTTTGTGCAGCAAAATGTGTGTATATATGAAGACTTCATACAAATGATATTATCTGTTGATTTTCATTATTTTTGACCCAATGTGTCACACTGAGTACCTGATTGATGCAATTTAAATAGAATGATATAAATAAAAATACATAACTAGAACTGTATTAGTAAATATAAATTATTATTGTGTTATTTATACTGTAATACCGATACTGGGAAGAAATTAAATGTAATAACTTAAATAATATTACATTTGTGCTGACGCTGACAGTGCAGATTGAGACATTTCAGGTTAGTACATACTGTAGGCGCATTGAAGCACAGTTTATAGCAGCATTCCTGGTGGCACTTTTTTTTTTACAAAAAAAATTATCTTTTTTTTTGTTTTAATACTGTATATGAGAACGAAAAAAAGATGGAGGGAAAAGAATTGTAAGGGCTGGAGGCAAACGAAGTAAAATGGAATTTAGTGGGCAAAAAAAAAGCAAACACACGAAGGTAAGAACCTCCTGACGCATTTCATGCTTTATCTGGTGCTTTATCAAAGATAATGCACTAGATACAGTGTGAAACATGTCGGAGGTTTCTTTTTGCCCATTAAATACCATTTTATATCATTTGCCTCCAGTCCTTACAATTCTTTCACCACTGTGCTCCGCCATCTTTTTTTCGTTCTCATCTTCTGATGACATACTTCCAGGGATGCTATATATTTGATATTCTCTATGTGTTAGCCAGTGTGCCATTACATATTTTGCAACGGGTTGTGCGAACTGATGGGGTGAGGTATTGCCGGGCTCCTACCCAGGTGGGGCTCAGATTTTCTTTTCTCCCTAAAGTCTAGGCTACAGTCCAGACATGAAACAGGACTGACTTATGTGTGCTGTACTCTTTTCTTAAAATATGAGAATGATTTATATGCAAAATCCCCTCTAAAATGGTTCATTTTTGATTGAGGGTTATGAACAGTCCTATATAACCACAAAAGACTTTCACTTCAGAAAAGTTTTTGATTGCACCATTAGGAATTTGTTTCGCCTACAAACTTTGTTTAAATATATGCAGCATTCGATTATCTTTAATTAAAAGAAATTACCTAAGTCAGGGGTGCGCAAAGTGGGGGCGCAAGATTTTTCTGCGGGGCCACGGCATTGCAGAGGCCCCGCGCTCTTCCCCAAGACATTTAAATTAAATGCTGGGGGATCGCGTGAGGCCTCTGAAACTCTAAACTTACCTTGACTCTGCCGGCATCAGGACTTGTGTCATTTGATGCCGTGGGGTCATGTGCCGTGACATCACACATGTCAAATAATGATGCAGGTCATGTGATGTGATGTCACATGACCCCACTGTGTCATTTGAAGCTGCATCAAGGTAAGGGGGGGGAGCACGAGCACCAGAGGAGGAAAGGCAGAGGGGCGCAGCAGCAAAAGTTTGCGCTCCCCTGATAAGTTACCAATCGGCAAAGATCCTCCTTCCCCGGGTTCACCTAATGGCTGCCTTTCAGTTTCAATCAATCCTTCAGTCAGTAACTCAGCAGCTACAATGTAACCTTATATTACTAAGGTAACATTGTCTATTGTCTATTGTTACAGCTTGGAGCTCAGCCACAGTCTCCTGCTGGGAACACTCTAACACTTTCCTGTTTGTGATCATTTATTGCCAAACATATTGCACTGCTGGGTTGGTGTACTAAAGCCTTCTATGCAACCAAAGGATATGCAGTATAGTAAAACTCATTAAAAATTACTTGAAAAAAAAAATATGCAGTAAGTATAATCTACAGAACTGATTTATTTGTTTTAGAAACACATGTTGGATATTGAATGTTTTGCTGCTTTAAAAAAAGATTTTCATGCACCAATTGTGCACCAAAAAAAGCTCTTTATGGGTTATACTGTATATCTAAGTCTCTCACTTGCAAAAAAAAAAGGGACCAGATTTATTATGGAAAAAACAGATTGAAGGCAATGGACAAATTCTTCTTTGATTAATGCAGGGAAAATTGATTCCTTCACGTGTGCAACCTAAAGTCAACTTGAGATGGGTGACTGTGGTGAAAAAAGCTTTGTAGTTTTTGTGTATATTTTCATTTGAAGAAAGGTACTTCCAGGGTCAGAGCAAAATTGTTCAATTTGTGAGGATTCGCCATCCTGGCGGTCGCAGACCGTCTCCTCACCCCAACAAATCTTCTGTGATGGATACTCAGGATGCGCGGTTTCGTGGGATCAGTACGCGCGCGCACGCGGACCTTGCGCACTCTGATCACCCGCCCGCGGATTCGGATCCCACCCCTATCTCTGTCACACGACGTGCACGTTTGGCCAGCCTCCCTGCTGATGCGCGAGTGAAGCTCCGCCCCCGCTCTGGGGAAAGTGTGGACCACCGTGGGAGTGACGCACGTTCTTGGCTCCACCCCCTGACCTCCGTGACGCGCGTGGGTCGCCCCCTCTTGTCCCAGGAATCGGCGTTGGAGTGACGCGCGCTCTAAACTCTGCCCCCTGGCCTCCGTAACGCAAGCTGGATGGCGCGCGAGCAGTTCCACCCTCATCCCTGATTAGGCTGCATTATAGGGCACACCTGTGTGCACCAGCAGCCAATCGGCTCTTACTTCCTGGTTCCGCCCTGGCTGACTATTGGAGGCTCCTCCTATTTATACCCTCAGTCTGCTATCATTCCTTGCTGAGCATAGTCATTGTGACGCCGTGCCTTGCCACATGCTTGTTCCTGAATCCTTGTATGCTGACTAACCTCTTGTTGCCTGAACCCTGCTAGCACCTTGGACTCCGCTTCTCTCCACTCCTGATCCGGCTTGTACGACGATTCTCGAGTCTCCCGTCCTGACCTTGGCTATGTACTCCAACGATCCGATATTGTCCTATCCTGAACCTGGCTACGTACCCCGACTATCCGACTCTCTCCAATCCTGAACTGGCTATGAACTACGACGATCCGCAACTCTCCGCTCCTGAACCTGGCAAGTACCTTAACCATTCTACTATCTGTAATCCTGACCTGGCTTGATCGACTACTCTACATTCTAGGCGCGCCCGCGTGGCTGTGGGTCGGCGTTAACCAATTCCCTACCTCAGCACTGCAGTCGTGCTTCGTTTGTGGTGAGCTATGCGTTACACAATTCTGCCATACAAACTATATTTGTAGTTTTGAAAACGCCATCCTCTGTTTTTTTTTTTTTGTTTGTTTTCGTCTTTTCATTTTTTTTTTTTTTGCTCGCATAGATTTTCAAGTTTTTTGAATATTCGCTAATGGTCTAATATATATATATATATATATATATATATATAGCAAAACAACAAATGTGAGCGCACAATCCTAAAGATAAATAATAACAATTTAATAAATAAATTATAATATAAACAAATAAAAGTTACCATAGATATAGTAAATGGGCAAGGCAGAACAAATATAAATTTAAAAGAGGGTGAAATGCAGCAGCAATGTGGATGATCTAGGGGACCCCAAGAAACAAGTCCAAAGTCTGCTGTGTCCTTAGATGTAAAGCCTTAAACAACTTCCTAAGAAGAAATGAGTAAACGACTCCAATATCAGTTGTACTGCTCAAGAAATTCCAATGTGATGGTAATATCAGACTCCTTAACGCAGTGCCTTGATGTAAGCCACACAGATCCTTGCTGCAACGTCTGTATGACCGCAGACCTGGCCAGTCCCCAGTACTGAGGTGGGTAAGGGTATAACATGCACTCACAGCAGTGAGGGCATGCCCGGAGTGTGGTAATTGCGTTGCCTGGCCTGGTGAGTAAGGGTTAACGTTATAGCTGCTGAGTCCGGGGCGCCAGAGGTCGGAAGGTAGTTGTCCAAGAGCCAGAGTCCAGGGTTAGGAGAGAGCAGCGTAGTGATGTCTGAAAGCCAAGGTTCAAGGGCAGGAGAAGGCATCGTAGTCACAGTCCAAAGCAGAGTTCAAGTTCAAACCAAGGGAATCCAAACAAGGGCAGGGACAGGAACCAGAGCTGAAACAGATACGGGAGCTGGGCATAGACACTGCACACACACGAGCTACAGGAAAGCTATGCAGAGCGAGGAAGTAGAGGACAGACTGGGGTTAGAGGACAAATTGCAGGAAGGGGTGGAGAAGGGGTTTGTCTGGGAGCTTGCAGGGATAAGTGTGTGAGAGTATGAGAGGAGACAGGGAGGTAGTCTGAGTTAATGGCCTGTAAGCTCCGAGGGGCAGAACCAGTATCAGGGGAGGATTGGTAAATAGAGCGGGTGCGCGCACCCTCTGTAACGCGGTCACGTGCACGCAATACGCGAGTGCCAGAGCGTGGGGGAAGCGTCGCAGAGGAGGTGCTCGGCTGAAGGGTAAGAGAGGGGGAAGGAGCGGAGGAAGTAGGTGAGGGGACGGAGGTACGCCGAGGGGCGCGAGTCCCCTGATGGGAGACCAGGGACCGGGAACGCGGTCGCACAGCGGGAGAACCGCGCGAGTGTGCGGACCGTGAACGGGAGTGCGCCGAGCGCGCCGCAAGGGAGCGGGGCAGGGGTCATGAAGGCAAGGGAAGGGTTAGCCGGAGAGACCAAGGTGACGTGGACATGCTGGGAAGAGTGAGTCCCCCGATCCGTTACACTTGCGCAGTTTGCGCGTCAGCTGATAGCCTTGTGTGGGGAGTGATTGGAAGCCCAGATGTATTGCACTAAGGGGAGTACCTAGTAAAATCAGCATTGGAACCCGCGCATCTCACAAGAACACTCACGCGGTGTTCAATGGGTATATCTCCCAGCTCAATCAGGCAAACTCAACCCGGACAAGTGCTATGATGGAAATTCTCAGCAGGACAACCGCAGCAGTATATGAAATATGAATCACATATTATATAGTGGAATAAACAATATAAACAAACAAATATATTATATTATCCATATTGAAAAGTGACAATATAGTATTTAAATGCATACACAATAATAATATAAGTGAACAAAATTTAATTTAAAAAATAAAAAGATGGATTGAGACAAAATGCAAAAGATAAAAGAATGCATTTTAATGAGCTGTAAAATTTACAGGCATGATGAAACCCAATTTTATGTACATATCAAGTGGGTTTCATCACACCTGTAATGATCCAACAACCTGCTGCTGGCTAGCAATTGAATCACTATCCCTCGCAGTGGCTCTGTGGTCCCAAGGGCCCAGGGAGACACAAGTAGGAAAGTTTGTCCTAGGATCAATGAGGTGCACGTGGAACATATGGTCCAAAAATAAAGTAAAATATGCATTGCGGACTTTTCCATTCCTGCTAACTCCGATCTTCAAGAATTCGGACTTTCCTCCGGGATGCACCCAAAGGCAATTTACCTAATTTCTAAATTTATAAATTAAGTTAGCAACGGATTTGGTGGAAAAGGGGAGGGTTCTGTCCTACTAGTATATTCCAAAAAACAAATAAATCACAAGATTTTCACCTCTTCAATTCCTCCAAATCAGACATTTTCTCTCGTCAATTTCACAGAATGGGAGTTTTCCTAACCTTTCAAAATTTGAAAAGCATTGCAAAAAAGGCACCTACCAGAGAGGATTGATATCGGGTATATACATGGGGATGGAATCGTCAGTAAATATACCAAACCATAACTACATGCTTAAATGGGCCGAAGACCTTAATGTGGAAATAGAAAGGGACGAGTGGGAGGATATCTGGGAATCAGCAGCCAAAACCTCAATTTGTACAATAACAAAAGAAAACATCCACAAAATTCTATTTCAGTGGTACCTAACTCCTAGTAGGCTGAGCCAGATCTTCCCTGGAACACCAAATACATGTTGGAGGGGGTGCAGTTCTAGGGGAGATATGGCTCACATATGGTGGACATGCCCAGTGGTGCATGATCCAGAATATAATCCTGAAGGTTACGGAACTAAGGATCCCCCTGGACCCACTGATCTTTGTGCTGGCCAAACCAGTAATGGATATTCCCTCCCCCATGAAGAAATTAATATCTTTCATCCTCACCGCGGCGAGATGCTCCATTGCTGCGGCATGGAGAAAAACTAACACCCCATCCAAAGAAACAGAGTATAAAAGGATAAACGAAGTCAAGTACATGGAAAAGTTGACTGCCCACCTAAACCAAACAACTGAGTGGTTCTATAAAATGTGGGAGCCTTGTCTCCAAAGTTAGGAAGATAAAAGGAGGTAAGGTCCCAGACCCACTCACCCTATTAAGTTCCCGTCTCAAACCACGTCTCCCCATTTCTCCCACCCCTGATATTCAACTCTTTCCTTCTTCCAGCTTATCTTCTCTATCCACTTTGTAATCACACCAGAGACTACAGTTTAGTAAATCAATAACAAGTCACAAAGGGAATAATATGAAAACAACCAAAAGATCTGGTAATACTCAGCTCATATATTAATTCTACAGCTGCGGCCCCTTTTATTCTCCAACATCACCGCATATTTCCGGGATTTTTTTTCGAATGCCATGCACTTCACCACGTTCATGCCGCATTCTGACCGCATTCATACCGCATTCATGTTGCATTCACAGCCGCGGTTGATGCGCGGTTAATGTGTTTATTGAGAATGGTTTGGATTTAATTGGTTGCAATTCTTCGCGTATCCGCCAGATGGCAGATATTCATGAATTGTAATGCGCATGCGCTTCAGTAATGTGTCGACTTGCAGGTGTTTTGTTTAAAAAGATACCACAGTGGTCTATTGTAAATTGGCCTTGGGACTGAAGGAAGAGGTTACAATAATGTATCAATTTAGGCTTTTCATATTAAAGAAAGACAAGCACCAGTTTCTGTTCTGGTTATTGTCCAGAGTCCCGCAATGAGTGCACAACTGCAGCCCGTGTTCCAAAAACCCGACAGAACGTACGCTTATTTAATATGGACTGCGATTAATGCAACAGATAAGATGGCAACAGTTGTTCAAATTTATCAAACTATGACTTGTACAAATTTTCACCAGATCCTCATGTGTGGAAGCGTGCAATAAGGAAAAAGTTATGTAGCGATCCATGTTTTTTTCGTATTGATCCCGATTTTATTGGAGGGTATTGGTGTGTATCACCGGGTTTTTCCCGTATCTATGATCATGCAGACGGCAAAAGGCAAAAGGTCGTGTTAAAACCAAGTAAGAAACATCAGTCGCTGGCAAGCAATGCGCCAGCACCAGCACCGGCTTCCAATAACGGTCCGACCGTCAGTGACAACCTTGCTGTCTGTACACGCTCGGATACCTGCAGCCTGAGCCGGATTTCGCGTACAGTTTCGAGCAAGCTTGCATGTACCTAAGCGATTTCCAGCCTCATCAGCTGACTACAGGTGTAGTAGTCCCGCTGTCGCCTGTCAACGACGTGTATGATCAAGAATACGGGACAGGCAGTGGCTCGGCGCCAGCTGATTGGGAAAGTCTATGGTGAGTAATGTTGCCATATTTTATTCTGTTTTTTTATTTTGAAAATATCAATATCTGTGCGATTCAAAAGTCAAGCGATTATCCTGTAAGCAATATCAATCGCTGAGCGGCTTCTACAGTAGATACTGCACAATTTGTGAAAAGCTAGGCGCATGCGCATTGGAACCTTCTTGAACGCATATGCGTGTCATCACATCGACGGTAGGCGTATGCGCATGTGAACAGGAGACACCCCCCGAGAAAATTATTGGTGGGACTGACTGGGAACTTCTTTAGGGGACTGACCATTACAGTAAAACTTTTACTTTTGTTTTTCCTCAGAAAAGAAAACTTTGTCATCTCATGCGGAAAACGGCAAATGGAGGGATTTCGATGGATAATATCGCTTTGTGTAACAATGCCTGCACATTGCTAAATCGGATTTAAAAAACCCACATACCGGAGTCTGCAGTTTAGTGGCCACTGTTATTGATTAGGATAGAATACCTGAAACAGTATGCTGATGTTTTCAGACCGTATACAATACTTTTTTATATATACTGTTTAATAAACCCGAGAAAATAAAAAGTATGCATTTATTCTACATGTATTCCAGTACATATGTGTATTCTATACCCGTACAGCATGTATTGTTTTAATACTCTTGTGATGTACAGTACTGAGCATGCCTACAGTATAGAGTGCAGTGTGCTTGGACAGTACTGTACATTCTAGAAACACTGTATTTTGTTACAGTATAAAAGGAGACAATGGAACAATTTAAAACAAATCAACATTTTCTTTTATTGGTGGAGTAAGTACAAAAACATTTATTTACAAATACTGTGCAATGTAAAAACATTTTAAGTGTACAGCAATTCAAAACATCAACCAGTGTATGGTTTACTGCTAGTGAAAACAGTTATGTACAGAAAGTCAAAACATTTACAGTCAGTCAGTATGGTTTACAGTCACATGGTGTTATTAAAAAAAATTGTTTATTCATGAAATTTAAAAAACGCAACATCTCCTTTATTTAAGTACAGAAAGTCAAAACATGTACTGTAGGATGGTGTACAGACCAGTCAGTCAGGCCTGCACAACTCCAGTCCTCGAGGGCCGAAACAGGCCCGGTTTTCAGGATAACCTTGAAAACCGGGCCTGTTTGCGGCCCTCATGGACTGGAATTGTGCAGGTCCTGTGTGTACAGTAAGTAAAAACATTTCTTTATTAATACAAGTTAAAACACGCAACATCTCCTTTATTAAAATACAAAATAAGTGTCCCCGGCGCTAGTGATAAAGTCCAAGATACCGTTGTCCAATTAGACAGTCTTAGATAAGAGACTTCTCTGGATAGGTCGATGGAATGTCAGAAAAGTTCCAGACGGGTGGGGGTGTCCTTAGGGTTAACTCCACAGTGATTCTGAAATACAGAAACAAGAGGACACACCAATTGCGCGGTATGTTGAAGCACAGGCCCCTATCTAGAACATAGAAACCCTACTTACAAGATAATATCTTGTTGGTACAGGGGAGAGAATATGTACTTGTGTCCCGTCTTCACCATTGGGGTGTCTAAGTTCAGGGAGACGGACTAAGTGTAGGGAGTAATATAATCGCATACTATAATCGCAAGTGAAACATAAATAACAATTGACCAATCACATATAACTCCCCATAAATTACATTATCCTAGTGCGGCTGTAGCGGCGCAACTCTAATAACCGCGGGCAGATGCAGTATGTTTTTTTTTTCCGGAATATATTGCGGTATTTTAGCGCTCGTAATATTAGCATTATATTAGCGCTGTCTGCAATACTGCAATACCGTCTAAAAACTCAGGGGGGCGTTCGCTGTTGTCTTCAAAGTCTAATACTTTAGCAGTTCAACCTACAGTATGTCAGTACACAGTCTGCATGTGCGCGCGCAGTAATTGTAAATTTGCATATTTATACATGCATGTGCAGTGCTGTACTGTTACGTCGGTGCTGCCCGCAGACCAGACCCGTCCCTTCTACTGAGGTGAGGGACGTATATAGGCACGCACCCGCAGCAAAAGGAGCGTGTCCGGAGTGTGGTGATTAGGCGTTGCCAGGCCAGATGATGTTTAGCTAGCAATACTTGCCGGTACCGGAGTAGAAGTGCCGTCGTCGTTGCCGTTTTAGCCAAGGTCAGGGATTGGAGAATTCCGGAAGGTCGTTGTCCAAGCAGGGGTCTAGAGCCAGAGATAGACGTCCGCCAAGCCAAGTCGTAACCTGAGAGAAATGAGAGAGAGAATGCCAGAGTAGTGTCCAAGTGGAAACTATGTTGAGCAATGAGTGAGAGGATGGACAGGCATTATAAAGTGTGGCTGACCAATCAGAGGTGGGGGCAGGCCTGGAGGACTGTGTGGAGCCATCATGGATAGGTCCCTTAGATTGGCAGGCAGGTGAGGACTCTTGTTTTGACAGGAGGTCCTGTTAGTGTGCTGGGGGCGTGTTTTCACTGCAAGAGCATTGAATAAATTATCTTCACCCGGCGCGCGCTTTTCAGGCGCGGCCGGAACACATGGCGACCGCGTGAGAGGATGAAGATCCCGCAGGAGCCCGAGGACAAAGAGGATGGCGGGGAACCCCCAGACCCACTGGAGGTGAGTGACGCCGGCGTGGAGCACGCGCCACAGCAGCGGGGTTTAAAAGAGGAGAAGAGGGTGCGGACGCCGTGATCCCTGAATCCTCACAGTACCCCCCCCCCCCCTCAGGGTCGGCCTCAGGACGATCCTTCCATGGTTTTGATGGAAACTTTTTACGGAAGAGTTTGAGGAGTCCTGGAGCATGAATATCTTTCAGGGGAACCCATGACCTCTCTTCGGGTCCAAAACCTCTACAGTGGACCAAGAAGTAAACTTTACCTCTCGAAAGACGGGAATCCAGTAGGGCCTGTATCTCGTACTCTTTGTTACCCTGTACCATCACAGGATCTGGTTTAGAAGTGTGGTCCGGAAATAGGCTACTGGAGATGAATGGCTTGAGAAGCGAGGTGTGAAAGACATTCGGAATTCTCACACTACGAGGAAGTTGGAGTCGAAAGGAAACCGAATTTACCTGCTCCAAGATGGAAAATGGACCCAGAAACCTAGGAGCCAATTTGAGGGAAGGAGTTTTGAGATGGATGTTCTTGGATGATAGCCAAACCTTGTCCCCGGGTTTGTAATTGGGGGCCGGACGACGGTGACGATCAGCCTGAGTTTTAGAAGTTACTGATGCTTTTTGTAGTGCAGATTGGTTTCTGGACCAAGAGTCTTGTAGGAGGGCAATATGCTCATCCACGGCTGGTACTCCAGAGAAGTCTTTAGAAATGGGTAGGCGAGCCGGATGGAATCCATAATTGATAAAGAAGGGGGTCTCACGGGTAGACTCATTCCTGGAAGAATTAAAGGCGTATTCAGCCCAGGTAAGTAGTTCCACCCAGTCATCCTGAGAATTAGAGACGAAGCACCTTAAGTATTTCTCGAGGGATTGATTAACCCTCTCGGTCTGTCCGTTGGATTGAGGGTGATATCCAGAAGAAAAGGAAGATGAGATACCAAGTCTCTTGGTGAAATTCCTCCAGAACTTGGAGACGAACTGGGAGCCCCGATCAGACACGATGGATATGGGAATACCATGGATACGGAAAATCTCTTTGGAGAAAATATCAGCTAGGGCGGGTGAGGAGGGTAATCCTTTGAGAGGGATAAAGTGTGCCATCTTGGAAATCCACTACCACAAGAATGGTATTCATGCCATTCGACCTAGGCAACTCCACAATAAAATCCATCGAAATGTGGGACCAGGGACGCTCCAGAATAGGTAGAGGTAAGAGGAGACCCTGAGGTTTCTGACGAGGAGTCTTGTTACGCGCACATACCGGACAGGACCGTGTAAATTCCAGAATGGTTTTAACCATATTGGGCCACCAGAAAGTGCGACGAATGAGATCCAACGTCTTCTTGAATCCAGGATGCCCTGCCGCACGGACGGCATGTCCCCAGTCCAGTATTTCAGGAACGAATTTGGGTTCTACGTACAAAGAGTCTTTTGGAACCTCAAGACCAGTCGGAAGATTCTCTTGTGACTTGATGATCTTCTCAAGATTCTTGAACGCCACAGCTGCCAAGATTCTTTGTTTAGGAAGGATGGGCTCGGTGGTCTTTTCCGGTCTCTCTTCAGAAGAGTATTGCCGGGAGAGCGCATCCGCTTTGACGTTCTTAGTGCCGGGAATATATGAGAGAACAAAATTAAATCTGGAGAAAAACAACGACCAGCGGGCTTGGCGAGGACCTAAACAACGAGCATTCTCAATGTATAATAAGTTTTTATGGTCCGTGAGAATAATGAATGGCTCTTTAGACCCCTCCAGAAGATGCCTCCATTCTTGAAGAGCCAACTTGACGGCCAAAAGTTCCCTATTGCCCACGTCATAATTTCTCTCTGCAGAAGGAAACTTTTTGGAAAAAAACCCGCAAGGATGGAGCTTATCCTGGGAAGAAAATCTCTGAGAGAACCGCACCAGCTCCACAGTCCGAAGCGTCAACCTCTAGGGTGAATGAGAAATTAGTGTCTGGATGTCGAAGGATAGGAGCAGAGACAAAAGCTTGTTACAGCGTTTCGAATGCCGTGACTTCCTCAGAAGACCAAGATGAAGGATCTGCACCTTTTTGGGTCAGTGCCGTGATAGGGGAAACAATGGTAGAAAAGTTACGGATAAACTTCCGGTAATAGTTGGCAAACCCTAAAAACCGTTGAATAGATTTGAGTGAAGTGGGTTGCGGCCAATCCACGACGGCTCTCAGTTTTTCTGGGTCCATGGCCAAACCTCTGTTGGAGATGATGTATCCGAGAAAGGAAGTGGTAGACTGATGGAAAATGCATTTCTCCATTTTAGCAAACAACCGGTTCTCTCGGAGGCGTGAAAGGACAAACTTCGTATGGATGATATGATCCTGTAAGTTTTGAGAAAAAATAAGGATGTCATCCAGGTAGACAATGACAGAGTGATTGAGAACGTCCCGAAAAATGTCATTGATGAAGTCCTGAAAAACTGCTGGTGCATTGCACAACCCGAAGGGCATCACTAGATATTCGTAGTGTCCACTACGGGTGTTGAAGGCAGTCTTCCATTCATCGCCGTTACGGATGCAGATGAGATTATATGCCCCACGAAGGTCAAGTTTAGTAAAGAGGTTGGCCCCCTGAAGTCTGTCAAAGAGTTCGGAGATGAGTGGGAGTGGATAACGATTCTTCACCGTAATCTGATTCAGACCCCGGTAATCAATACATGGTCTAAGAGTACTATCTTTCTTTTTGACAAAGAAGAATCCGGCCCCCGCAGGAGAGTTGGAATGACGTATGAAGCCCCGATTAAGATTCTCACAAATATATTTGTCCATAGCTTCCGTCTCGGGCAACGAGAGAGGGTAAGATTTGGCCTTTGGCAAGGTATATACAGGTACCAGGTCAATCGGACAGTCGTAGGAACGATGAGGGGGTAGAAGCTCAGACTGTGTCTTGCTAAAAACGTCCAAAAATTCCGCGTACGGAGAAGTTAACTCCCTCAGAGGACTGGATGTGTTACCTAATAGAAAAGATGGTCGTTCGGTAGACAAAGAAGACTCCTCTGACCTTGACCTCCAGTCAATAGGATTAGGGGATACCCAATCGATGAGCGGATTGTGCTTCTGTAACCAGGGCAAGCCGAGCGTGATCGGTGTTCCTGGAGCATGAATCACGTCAAAGCCCAGAGTCTCTTGGTGAGAATGAGTAGAAAGGGTGATCGGACCGGTCTCCAAGGTGATATAAGCCGGAGTGAGAGGCCGATTATCAATCCCGACCAAGGCAACGGGGAATTTCTTTTTGGAGAGTAGAATCTGATTTTGTTCTGAAAAGGTCTGATCCATGAAGTTCCCTCCTGCGCCGGAATCGATAAATGCTGCTGTGGAGGTGCGGAAGGTCGGACCAGAAAGGGAAACGGGAATGGTCAATCTTTTAGGAAGTTCCCTGCTGGATGGGGGACAAGGAGAATTAGCACCCAGGGAGCGCCCCTTAGTACTCACTGGGCTTGGTCGTTTCCCGGAGATGGTGGGTTGTTACGAGTGCGCTGCTCAGAAGATCCGCAATGATGGCACAACTGTTCAGTAGAGCGAAGTTGTCGTAACGGTACCCGAGGTTGCTGGAGTCCGAGTTGCATCGGCTCGGGAGCCTCCAGCGCCAGCAGCGGAGAGAAGACGATTCTCGGGGTAGTAGCGGACCTGGAAAATGGAGCACGAAAAGGCGTAGACCGGGGTTGCTGATGCTGAGCGCGGCGTACCTGATGACGCTGGTCCATACGAATGGCCAAGGAGATGAGGTCCTCCAGCAGTTCTGGCCTGGGTTGAGAAGCAAGTTCATCCTTCAGGTAGTCCGCTAAGCCTTTCCAGAAGACGGAGACTAAGGCCTCCTGACCCCAACGAGTCTCAGCTGCTATGGTTCTGAATTCCAAGGCGTATTGGGCCACAGGCCGACGTCCCTGTGTAAGCTCCAGCAGGGAATAAGAAGCAGTCTCTTGTCATGTGGGGGTATTGAAGACCTGTCGAAAATCTCGTCTGAAGGCTGCGTAATCTCGGGTAATATCTGGGCGTAGCTCCCAGATCGGAGAGGCCCATGCCAGTGCATTACCTGTGAGAAGACTATATACATAAGCTACCTTTTTTCGGCCAGTAGCATACAGCTGCGGAGCCATCTCGAACTGGATCTCACACTGGTTGAGAAAGCCACGACAAGCGTGGGGATCCCCTGCGTAGGGCCTCGGAGCCGGAATCTTCGGAACTGAGGATGAAGTGGACGTTGTATCGGACTGCGACAGCGGCGCAGGCGCAGGTGGTGCCTGTAGAGTAATATCCTGTACCTGTTGGGAGAGGATAGCCACTTGATCCGTTAAGGCCTGTATTTGTTGGTACATGGCCGTCATCATAGAGTCCACATCAGTCTGGTCTGCGTCTTGTGGGCTCGACATAATGTTACGCCGGTGCTGCCCGCAGACCAGACCCGTCCCTTCTACTGAGGTGAGGGACGTATATAGGCACGCACCTGCAGCAAAAGGAGCGTGTCCGGAGTGTGGTGATTAGGCGTTGCCAGGCCAGATGATGTTTAGCTAGCAATACTTGCCGGTACCGGAGTAGAAGTGCCGTCGTCGTTGCCGTTTTAGCCAAGGTCAGGGATTGGAGAATTCCGGAAGGTCGTTGTCCAAGCAGGGTACTAGAGCCAGAGATAGACGTCCACCAAGCCAAGTCGTGTCCAAGTGGAAACTATGTCGAGCAATGAGTGAGAGGATGGACAGGCATTATAAAGTGTGGCTGACCAATCAGAGGTGGGGGCAGGCCTGGAGGACTGTGTGGAGCCATCATGGATAGGTCCCTTAGATTGGCAGGCAGGTGAGGACTCTTGTTTTGACAGGAGGTCCTGTTAGTGTGCTGGGGGCGTGTTTTCACTGCAAGAGCAGTGAATAAATTATCTTCACCCGGCCGGAACACATGGCGACCGCGTGAGAGGATGAAGATCCCGCAGGAGCCCGAGGACAAAGAGGACGGCGGGGAACCCCCAGACCCACCGAAGGTGAGTGACGCTGGCGGGGAGCGCGCGCCACAGCAGCGGGGTTTAAAAGAGGAGAAGAGGCAGCAGGGTGCGGACGCCGTGATCCCTGAATCCTCACATGTACGTCTCATTTGAAAATTATTGAAACGCATAGGCGTGTACTGTAACAGTATCACATTTCGGCACATACAGCGCTCTCCCCTCACTCGCCCCCGTACACACACAGGCTAATTGACTGCACTGCAGTATTTCAACTTCTTATCTTATCTACAATACAGTACACCTCTCCCACACCATTCCTTTGAATGTGTGTCTTTCTGGTTTCAATCACATTCCTGCTTGATAGCTGATGATTACTGTGCATGCGTCTGTAAGTTCACAACTGCTTGCGAATATTCAAGAGTGAGTGACCAAAAAAAAATATATATATATTTTTTCTCCTCGTTTTTATTTTTATTTTCTCCACAAGCCTGCCTAAACCATCTTGATATTACGATATTCAATCTGTGCTGTAGCTTTTGACTGCGACACTGTGCGTTTGACTGCACATGGTTGATTTGTGTGCTTTTTAGGTGTTTGGGGGTGTAGGGATCAAATTATTATGATTACCTGCCTTTTGAAAATATGTCATTTCTTTGAACTACAGTACAGCTAATCCTTCATGAAGCTGTACCCTGTACCCCCCCCCCCTCCTCCACGCACACACACAAGGCTCGCTCAAGGATTTGAACCTCTTATCGACAGACACCTCTCCAGAACCATTCCGTTTCTAAAGCTTTATCATTGTGCTTTTAATCGTCCGTCCCTTAGCGGAGCATCACCTCTCTGTGCCTGCGTGTAATCTTCTTTGGGATGGGAGCTACAGTTCATAGCTGATGATTACTGCGCATGCATCTGTAACTTCACCAGTGCTTGCTTGCGAAGTTCAAGAGTGAGTGACCAAAAAATATATATATATTTTTTTCTCCTCATTTTTTATTTTTATTTTCTCCACAAGCCTGCCTAAACCATCTTGATATTACGATATTCAATCTGTGCTATAGCTTTTGACTGCGACACTGTGCGTTTGACTGCACATGGTTGATTTGTGTGCTTTTTAGGTATTTGGGGGTGTAGGGATCAAATTATTATGATGACCTGCCTTTTGAAAATATGTCATTTCTTTGAACAACAATACAGCTAATCCTTCATGCAGCTGTACCGTGTACCCCCCTCCCCCACGCACACACACAAGGCTCGCTCAAGGATTTGAACCTCTTATCGACACCTCCAGAACCATTCCGTTTCTAAAGCTTAGAGATAGTGGGGGAACCCCTGCTGCAGCCTTGGTGAGATGGTGTTATGAACGGTGCTTAGGGTGTAAACTGTACTAAATATAGGAGAGAAGGAACCCAATATAGCACTCAGGTTCACACTCTGGGGATTAGTGAATGAATTAAAAACATAATCTTTATTAAACAGCATATATAAAATAATGGTCAAACGACGTACTGAAGGTGAATTGATCCTAAATAAAAAAAGCCATATTGGCTGATTCAACACAATAATCCTAATGCGGACCTGTGTGGTGGGTGATTATTACAGGTGTGTCCGGGTAAGTACTGAGATTGCAGGTCACAAGAATATAATATATTCTTGTACTTTATAGTAGGTGTGACCCAACTGATGGACATATGAACAAATATACTATGTATATCAGTGGTGGTAATAATCAATCAGCTACGCTCCTCTATAGAGCTATGTATGCCCCTATCAGTGTCAAATGACCTAAGATAACCCTCTGGGTGCTGTACTCCAGGGGTGTGTAGACCTCTATTAGCCTGCGTGGCTGAAGTCAGAGGTATGTATCCTGACTCAGATAGTGAAGGAGGTCAATGTCCCAATCTGGGAGACGCTGATAGTATGGGGCAAGCTGGTAACTCATAAATAGCCAGAGGGCTGGGTGATGATATAAGCTGAAGGAAACCTCACTGGATGCTGAGCAGCACACCAACACGGCAGGACAGCTGTAGCGTGCTGCAGGTGAGGTTACTTTGTACTTATATACCGGAACGCTATCCCTATAACCACCTTGATGAGGCTAAGAGTGACCGTCGGGGCACTTTTATCCTGTGTAAAACTGCACTCGCAGACTACCGCATTGACTCGCGAGGGGCTTTTTCAAGGCAAATAGTTAGTTAGAACGATACTAACTATTTGCCTTGAAAAAGCCCCTCGCGAAACGCGCGCGTCGGCTCCTAGTACACACGTGAACGCGCAGATCAGGACTGCCTCCGCATGTATCTCTGTGACCGCGAGTCAATGCAGTAGTCTGCGAGTGCAGTTTTACTCTCTCTCCCGTTTCTAAAGCTTGTCATTGTGCTTTTAATCGTCCATCCCTAGCCGAGCTTCACCTCTCTGCGCCTGCGTGTAATCCTCAAAACCATTCATTAATTTTCCTATTGTTGGCTTTGAGTCACCTCTCTGTAATCCTCTTTGGGAAGGGAGCTACTGTAGCTGATGATTACTGCGCATGACTCACCCATCCACCCCCCCAACCCTTTGAGGCTTTGTTTACGGTAACGCTTGTGATAATCCTTCCTTGAATTTGATATGTAAATCTGATTTGCACAGCACTGTGAAATTGAGAGTTAAAAAAAACATAATCTGATTCAGACCCCGGTAATCAATACATGGTCTAAGAGTACTATCTTTCTTTTTGACAAAGAAGAATCCGGCCCCCGCAGGAGAGTTGGAATGACGTATGAAGCCCCGCTTAAGATTCTCACAAATATATTTGTCCATAGCTTCCGTCTCGGGCAACGAGAGAGGGTAAGATTTGGCCTTTGGCAAGGTATATACAGGTACCATGTCAATCGGACAGTCGTAGGAACGATGAGGGGGTAGAAGCTCAGACTGTGTCTTGCTAAAAACGTCCAAAAATTCCGCGTACGGAGAAGTTAACTCCCTCAGAGGACTGGATGTGTTACCTAATAGAAAAGATGGTCGTTCGGTAGACAAAGAAGACTCCTCTGACCTTGACCTCCAGTCAATAGGATTAGGGGATACCCAATCGATGAGCGGATTGTGCTTCTGTAACCAGGGCAAGCCGAGCGTGATCGGTGTTCCTGGAGCATGAATCACGTCAAAGCCCAGAGTCTCTTGGTGAGAATGAGTAGAAAGGGTGATCGGACCGGTCTCCAAGGTGATATAAGCCGGAGTGAGAGGCCGATTATCAATCCCGACCAAGGCAACGGGGAATTTCTTTTTGGAGAGTAGAATCTGATTTTGTTCCGAAAAGGTCTGATCCATGAAGTTCCCTCCTGCGCCGGAATCGATAAATGCTGCTGTGGAGGTGCGGAAGGTCGGACCAGAAAGGGAAACGGGAATGGTCAATCTTTTAGGAAGTTCCCTGCTGGATGGGGGACAAGGAGAATTAGCACCCAGGGAGCGCCCCTTAGTACTCACTGGGCTTGGTCGTTTCCCGGAGATGGTGGGTTGTTACGAGTGCGCTGCTCAGAAGATCCGCAATGATGGCACAACTGTTCAGTAGAGCGAAGTTGTCGTAACGGTACCCGAGGTTGCTGGAGTCCGAGTTGCATCGGCTCGGGAGCCTCCAGCGCCAGCAGCGGAGAGAAGACGATTCTCGGGGTAGTAGCGGACCTGGAAAATGGAGCACGAAAAGGCGTAGACCGGGGTTGCTGATGCTGAGCGCGGCGTACCTGATGACGCTGGTCCATACGAATGGCCAAGGAGATGAGGTCCTCCAGCAGTTCTGGCCTGGGTTGAGAAGCAAGTTCATCCTTCAGGTAGTCCGCTAAGCCTTTCCAGAAGACGGAGACTAAGGCCTCCTGACCCCAACGAGTCTCAGCTGCTATGGTTCTGAATTCCAAGGCGTATTGGGCCACAGGCCGACGTCCCTGTGTAAGCTCCAGCAGGGAATAAGAAGCAGTCTCTTGTCATGTGGGGGTATTGAAGACCTGTCGAAAATCTCGTCTGAAGGCTGCGTAATCTCGGGTAATATCTGGGCGTAGCTCCCAGATCGGAGAGGCCCATGCCAGTGCATTACCTGTGAGAAGACTATATACATAAGCTACCTTTTTTCGGCCAGTAGCATACAGCTGCGGAGCCACCTCGAACTGGATCTCACACTGGTTGAGAAAGCCACGACAAGCGTGGGGATCCCCTGCGTAGGGCCTCGGAGCCGGAATCTTCGGAACTGAGGATGAAGTGGACGTTGTATCGGACTGCGCCAGCGGCGCAGGCGCAGGTGGTGCCTGTAGAGTAATATCCTGTACCTGTTGGGAGAGGATAGCCACTTGATCCGTTAAGGCCTGTATTTGTTGGTACATGGCCGTCATCATAGAGTCCACATCAGTCTGGTCTGCGTCTTGTGGGCTCGACATAATGTTACGCCGGTGCTGCCTGCAGACCAGACCCGTCCCTTCTACTGAGGTGAGGGACGTATATAGGCACGCACCTGCAGCAAAAGGAGCGTGTCCGGAGTGTGGTGATTAGGCGTTGCCAGGCCAGATGATGTTTAGCTAGCAATACTTGCCGGTACCGGAGTAGAAGTGCCGTCGTTGTTGCCGTTTTAGCCAAGGTCAGGGATTGGAGAATTCCAGAAGGTCGTTGTCCAAGCAGGGTTCTAGAGCCAGAGATAGATGTCCACCAAGCCAAGTCGTGTCCAAGTGGAAACTATGTTGAGCAATGAGTGAGAGGATGGAAAGGCATTATAAAGTGTGGCTGACCAATCAGAGGTGGGGGCAGGCCTGGAGAACTGTGTGGAGCCATCATGGATAGGTCCCTTAGATTGGCAGGCAGGTGAGGACTCTTGTTTTGACAGGAGGTCCTGTTAGTGTGCTGGGGGCGTGTTTTCACTGCAAGAGCAGTGAATAAATTATCTTCACCCGGCCGGAACACATGGCGACCGCGTGAGAGGATGAAGATCCCGCAGGAGCCCGAGGACAAAGAGGACGGCGGGGAACCCCCAGACCCACCGAAGGTGAGTGACGCTGGCGGGGAGCGCGCGCCACAGCAGCGGGGTTTAAAAGAGGAGAAGAGGCAGCAGTGTGCGGACGCCGTGATCCCTGAATCCTCACATGTACGTCTCATTTGAAAATTATTGAAACGCATAGGCGTGTACTGTAACAGTATCACATTTCGGCACATACTGCTGCGGCACAGTTTATTCGAGCATTTGCCCGTTCTGTGCCGCAGCAGTAGCCTGGCGCGCGCCCGAGTGTGACGGGCGCGCGCCGAAGCAGCGGAAGAGCGCCCTCCGATCGGGGCGCTCTCCCTACCGCTGCCGGGTCCGCCGGGTCCCCCGGAACCCCCTGCCGCTGTCCCGCGATCGCGGGACACCAGGGCTCCCTCGGGGAGCCCCTGGACACGCGTGCAGGGGGCGCACGCTCCCGATGACGCGTGACCGCGCGGCACGCCGAGGGGCGGCCACTAGCAAGCCGGGAGATTTCCCGGCTTGCGGTACCGACCACACTTCAATAAAGTGTGTCGGTAGTGTACAGCGCTCTCCCCTCACTCGCCCCCGTACACACACAGGCTAATTGACTGCACTGCAGTATTTCAACTTCTTATCTTATCTACAATACAGTACACCTCTCCCACACCATTCCTTTGAATGTGTGTCTTTCTGGTTTCAATCACATTCCTGCTTGATAGCTGATGATTACTGTGCATGCGTCTGTAAGTTCACAACTGCTTGCGAAGTTCAAGAGTGAGTGACCAAAAAAATATATATATTTTTTTTTCTCCTCATTTTTTATTTTTATTTTCTCCACAAGCCTGCCTAAACCATCTTGATATTACGATATTCAATCTGTGCTGTAGCTTTTGACTGCGACACTGTGCGTTTGACTGTACATGGTTGATTTGTGTGCTTTTTAGGTGTTTGGGGGTGTAGGGATCAAATTATTATGATTACCTGCCTTTTGAAAATATGTCATTTCTTTGAACTACAGTACAGCTAATCCTTCATGAAGCTGTACCCTGTACCCCCCCCTCCTCCACGCACACACACAAGGCTCGCTCAAGGATTTGAACCTCTTATCGACAGACACCTCTCCAGAACCATTCCGTTTCTAAAGCTTTATCATTGTGCTTTTAATCGTCCGTCCCTTAGCGGAGCATCACCTCTCTGTGCCTGCGTGTAATCTTCTTTGGGATGGGAGCTACAGTTCATAGCTGATGATTACTGCGCATGCATCTGTAACTTCACCAGTGCTTGCTTGCGAAGTTCAAGAGTGAGTGACCAAAAAATATATATATATTTTTTTCTCCTCATTTTTTATTTTTATTTTCTCCACAAGCCTGCCTAAACCATCTTGATATTACGATATTCAATCTGTGCTATAGCTTTTGACTGCGACACTGTGCGTTTGACTGCACATGGTTGATTTGTGTGCTTTTTAGGTATTTGGGGGTGTAGGGATCAAATTATTATGATGACCTGCCTTTTGAAAATATGTAATTTCTTTGAACAACAATATAGCTAATCCTTCATGCAGCTGTACTGTGTACCCCCCTCCCCCACGCACACACACAAGGCTCGCTCAAGGATTTGAACCTCTTATCGACACCTCCAGAACCATTCCGTTGCTAAAGCTTAGAGATAGTGGGGGAACCCCTGCTGCAGCCTTGGTGAGATGGTGTTATGAACGGTGCTTAGGGTGTAAACTGTACTAAATATAGAAGAGAAGGAACCCAATATAGCACTCAGGTTCACACTCTGGGGATTAGTGAATGAATTAAAAACATAATCTTTATTAAACAGCATATATAAAATAATGGTCAAACGACGTACTGAAGGTGAATTGATCCTAAATAAAAAAAGCCATATTGGCTGATTCAACACAATAATCCTAATGCGGACCTGTGTGGTGGGTGATTATTACAGGTGTGTCCGGGTAAGTACTGAGATTGCAGGTCACAAGAATATAATATATTCTTGTACTTTATAGTAGGTGTGACCCAACTGATGGACATATGAACAAATATACTATGTATATCAGTGGTGGTAATAATCAATCAGCTACGCTCCTCTATAGAGCTATGTATGCCCCTATCAGTGTCAAATGACCTAAGATAACCCTCTGGGTGCTGTACTCCAGGGGTGTGTAGACCTCTATTAGCCTGCGTGGCTGAAGTCAGGGGTATGTATCCTGACTCAGGTAGTGAAGGAGGTCAATGTCCCAATCTGGGAGACGCTGATAGTATGGGGCAGGCTGGTAACTCATAAATAGCCAGAGGGCTGGGTGATGATATAAGCTGAAGGAAACCTCACTGGATGCTGAGCAGCACACCAACACGGCAGGACAGCTGTAGCGTGCTGCAGGTGAGGTTACTTTGTACTTATATACCGGAACGCTATCCCTATAACCACCTTGATGAGGCTAAGAGTGACCGTCGGGGCACTTTTATCCTGTGTAAAACTGCACTCGCAGACTACCGCATTGACTCGCGAGGGGCTTTTTCAAGGCAAATAGTTAGTTAGAACGATACTAACTATTTGCCTTGAAAAAGCCCCTCGCGAAACGTGCTCGTCGGCTCCTAGTACACACGTGAACGCGCAGATCAGGACTGCCTCCGCATGTATCTCTGTGACCGCGAGTCAATGCGGTAGTCTGCGAGTGCAGTTTTACTCTCTCTCCCGTTTCTAAAGCTTGTCATTGTGCTTTTAATTGTCCATCCCTAGCCGAGCTTCACCTCTCTGCGCCTGCGTGTAATCCTTAAAACCATTCATTAATTTTCCTATTGTTGGCTTTGAGTCACCTCTCTGTAATCCTCTTTGGGAAGGCAGCTACTGTAGCTGATGATTACTGCGCATGACTCACCCATCCACCCCCCCAACCCTTTGAGGCTTTGTTTACGGTAACGCTTGTGATAATCCCTCCTCGAATTTGATATGTAAATCTGATTTGCACAGCACTGTGAAATTGAGAGTTAAAAAAAACATAATCTGATTCATGTTTTTGGTGCAGTAAGTTACCACTTTTTGTCATTCTTTCTTTTTCTTTGTTGTAGGGGGTGGGGGGAGGGTCAATGATTATGATTATCATGAATGTAAAGAAATATTTATTTTATCAGGAACAAAAAATACAAATATACAAATAATCATCAATATTACAAAATGCAGTCTTTATTCAGTTCTTCTGTCAGTTGAAAAGTGAGGGCCATTGGATAATCATGAATAATGCACATTGATAATAATATTAATTAATAATATATTATAATATATATAATATATAATAATATAAATTTTTCCGTCTTTATCTTCTTCCTCATTCTGTGTACAGTACAGTAGTTAATTGAGAGAGGGGAGGTTTTGTGTAAATCATGACTGCAGTTTAGATAAACTTAACTGTACACACAGTTCACAAACTTTCCACATGATAACCCCTCTCTCCCCCAGTACATCCTTTTTTTCTGAAAAGACAAGAAAAGAAAAAATTAGTGCAGTTATGTGCATACTGTATTATGGCATTGTGTACTGTATAGTACAGTACTGTCAAACTAGTCTATACTGGAACTACTGTATACTGGAACTACTGTTAAATACTTTGCAACCAGATGGCTAGTGCTGCTCTCTCAGGAAAGAAAAAATCTGTGAAAAAATCTGTGCCATACTTACCTGTATCATACAGTACTGTACTTGGTGTGCCTGTACTTACCATACTACAGTACAGTACTATACCATACTACCTTCCTGATGCTTGCCCATTACGCGCGATCACAATGGGCAACACAGTCTCAATGTGGTCTATATATTTATTGCAGCGTTCCACGGTGAGTACATCATTCCAAAAACTCATTATGCCTTGCGCCAACTCATCCTTTTTGGAGGGTTTCACGACACTTCGGATATGGTCTTTCAGCTGATGCCAGACCATTTCGATAGGATTGAAGTCTGGCGATCTGTCATTGGAGAGGGAAAAAAGGACAATTAGTTAAAGAGATACAGTACACAATAAAAACAGTGGGAAAAAATGAGACACGGTTACCGCACTTACTCCGCTGGCATTTTCACCCAGTTGATATCGCGCTCAACAATATGCGCTGTTGACACGGTGTGCTTCGGATCGTTGTCCTGGTAGAAACAGTGACCATCTGGGAACTCACGTGTGATGTATTCCACAATCTCAGGCACAATTTTCTCTTGGAAAAAAAGCTTTATTCATGATTCCTATAACGAGTAAAGAAAAGTGCTCAAAAACTGCACACTAGTACAGTACAGTGCATAAGGCAAAAGCGTGTGACTTATTTTACCTTCAAAGATGACAATGCATCCTGGTCCACGCCTAGAGATGGCACCCCACACATGCATCTTCACTGGGTGTTTTGGACGCGGCTTCATAGATATGCGACCTTTTTTGTGGAATGCAAAGGTGGCAAATCTCTCCAGCGATACAGTAGACTCGTCAGTGACGATGCAATCCTGGAAAGTTTCTCCACTGTCGATCCATGCCTAGGCCTGGACCACTCTCTTGATCTTGTTAACATCCCTTATCATAGGGTACGCTCTGTAATGACAAGGAATAATTTTATAGGTACAGTACAGTTTCTTAAACAACACTTTAACCTCCTGTACTGTCCAGTACTAACCTCACACGTCCATATTTCCTTCCAATTCTGCGTCTCATCTTTTTTATGCTGGTCTCGGATACAGTGAGATTGTGATTTTGCTGCAGAGTGTATTAGACCCTTAAGGCACTCTTCTCATCATTCTCTTCACTTATTTTGTCGACCAGAAGAGTTGTCTCCCTACAGTGTACAGAAAAACAACAATCTGGTAAGTTACAGTACAGTGCAGTAGGCCACAAGTACAGCACATCATTTACAGTAAAAATAGTATAAAATTAGATAGATGTACACAATATATAGTTCTATTAATATGCAGCATTATAAACAATAGATACAGTATACTGTACTGTATTATATACTGTAGTTATATAAATATACCGAAATAACTATACAATTAGATAGATCTACACAATATATAGTTCTATTAATATGAAGCAATATAAACAATAATAGATATACTGTATTATATAGTTATATAAATATACTTACGCGTTAGTTACCGTTGGTGTCCTTGTGCGTCGTTTGGTTTTTCCGTGTGCATGATAGCACACGGTGGTTGATGGCACAATGAGGCCAGAAGCAGCTAACCAGCGTTGGATATCTGCAATTCGTTGTCCGCTCGTGTACATCTCCTTAATTCTCATGCCGAGATCCTTTGAAATCTTTTTTTTTTTTTTTTCCAAAAATTTTTATTAGGCATTTAGATAATTCACAGCATGCATGAAACAAACGATAATACAGCCTAATACAGATTTTCTCCTTTTGTTGGTTAGAGAAACCGGAAATAAAAGAGGAAAGCTCACCGCTCCCCTGACCCTCCAGGGGCTATGTGGGGAGCGCGAGTATGGAAACAGAGAGTAAGAGTGGGAATAGGAAGGGGAGGGTGGGTGGGGGGGGGTGGGGGGGATACCCATTGCTTCCCGTGTCCTCAGTCTATTTTCATTGGTGCCCCTGACCTGGTTTTCCTTTCTCTCTCTCTCTTTTTTTTTTTACTTTTCATATGTGGATTAGTGGCGTAGAGGTGCCATATGGGATAGCCACGGATCCCATGTTTTGTTAAAGGAGTCAGTGGATCTTTTCAAGAAGGCAGATAGTTTCTCCATATTCATCACCTCTTGCACCCTATTTTTTACCGTTTGTTTTGAGGGGGGAGACACCTTCTTCCAGGCGGCCGCCACCGCACATCTAGCCGCTGTAAGAATGAAGGAGATTAGTTTACTTGTTGGTCGGTCCAAATTTTCTAAGGGCCTGGCCAACAGGTAGGTCAATGGGTCAATAGGGATTTTGAGGTATGTGACCTCCTCTATTAATTTTTGTATTGTTCCCCAATATTTTTGAATTTCCGGACATGTCCACCAAATATGGGCCATGTCCCCCTTCTGACCGCAACCTCTCCAGCATAAATCGGACGCCTGGGGGTAAATTTGATTTATTCTAACTGGGGTAAGATACCAGCGAAACAGTATTTTATATATGTTTTCTTTGATTGTGGTACATATGGAAGTTCCTGAGGCATTTTCCCAAATTCTTTCCCAATCCTCTCGGTCTATAACTATTTCCAATTCTGCTGCCCAATGCAGCATATAGTCATGTGTAGGGGCTTCTATGGCCCTTTCCAATTCACCGTAGATTTGTGTTATAAGACCTTTCTGGTGGCCTGTTTCTCTACAGAGCCGCTCGAAACTGGTGAGAGGGGGAAATTTCAACGTTGGGGATAAAGTTTGAATAAAATGCCGAATTTGTAGATACTTGAAGACATCCAATCTTGCTATTTCATATTTGGTTTTTAGGCGTTGATAACTCAGGAACTCCTCAAAGCTCAGAAGGTCAGCAACCGCTCTAATATTTTTTGTTTTAAATTGGTCCCATTGTCTGGGCTCACAGCCAGGGGGGAATTTCGGATTTTTATAAATTGGTATGAGTTGGGATTGAGGTGTGGTGAGCTTAAATTTAAATTTGCATTTCGTCCAAATCTCCCATGTGTGTCTCATTGGGCCTAACTTAAATTTACTGTTCTGCATGTCTTCCCTGCTCAGGGACCAAAGGCAAGCCGGCAGTGAAGGCGTCCCGGCGTAGTATGATTCTATGTCTAGCCAACAGTATTGGTTTGGGTTGGCATTCCAGACTACTACCTGTCGCAATTGGGCGGCTTGGTAGTATTTTGTGATGTCTGGAACACCAAGTCCTCCTCTCCCACTTGATGCCAAAAGAACTGTCCTGGTGATTCTGGGTTTCTTAACCTGCCAAATAAAGTGGAAGATTAGTTTTTGAATGTTCTTTAATTCTGAGCCAGGGATGTGGACCGGGAGAGTCTGAAAATAATATAATAATCTAGGGAGTATGTTCATTTTAACTGATATCATCCTCCCGATCCATGATATCTGATATCCTCCCCATTTATCTAGATCTTGTTTGATTTTCCGGAACAGAGTCGGATAATTTTGTTGATATAGGGATTGGTAGTTCCTCGTTATCTTTACTCCCAAATATTTGATACTCGAGGAGCTCCAATGATAGTTAAAGTTTAGTTTGAGGAGTTTCACCTCTGGCTCTGGCAGGCTTAAATTTAGTGCTTCCGATTTGTCATTATTGATTTTATAACCTGAAATATCTCCAAAGTCCCGGAGCTCTTTTTGGAGGTTAGGTAGGGATGTTTGGGGTTGTGTAAGGGTTAGGATGACATCATCTGCGAATAGCGATATTTTGTGCTGCCTGTGTCCAATTTCTATTCCTTTGATGTCTCTATTGGCTCTAATTGCAGATGCTAGGGGTTCTATGGTTAATGCAAAGAGGAGAGGAGATAGGGGGCATCCCTGTCGAGTTCCATTAGTGATCTCAAATCTCTGGTTACTGCCCCCTGGTAGTTTTACTGTTGCAGACGGGTTTTGATATAATCTACGGACTCCTTCTAGGTATGCGTCTTTGAATCCGAATTTACACATAACTTGGTCCATGAATAGCCAGTCTATTCTATTGAACGCCTTCTCTGCATCTAGGCTTAGGAGTAGTGCTTTGGTCTCTGTGAGATGGACATGTTCAATAATGTCTATTATCTTCCGAGTATTGTCCGAGGCCTGTCTGCCTGCTACGAATCCTACTTGATCACTATCTATTAATCTCGGTAAGATGGGGTTTAATCTATTTGCGAGTATTTTGCTATATAGCTTGAGATCACAATTAAGCAGGGAGATTGGACGATAGCTTCCACATTGCATCGGGTCCCTGCCTTCTTTATGTATAATGGCCAGGGTGGCCAGGGACATTGACGTGGGGATTTGATTTCCTTCCATGCCTTTGAAATCTTTTTAACAGGCATTGCTGTGAGTAGAAAGAAATACAAACACAAGAATGTATATTCGATGTTTAGTCAATGTGCAGTGAATCCACAAAATGTATGGTGTATTTATACGTTAATGACTCACATTAGAGTACGCCCACTTTTAACACCTGTACCTCATCGCCATGCATATAAGGTTACACACTTTGCATAGCCTCCCACTCGATGATCTTTATCTGAACTTGCCCTTGTCCAGATACTGCATTGTGCCATCTGCTTCCATGGATCAACCCCGATTCTACGGACGCAAGAAGCCACTCGCCTCTGCCGTGCCTATCACACAGAAAAAGCGAAAGGCGGCAGCCGTTTCCAAGCCAAGGCCAAAGCGACAGGCTAAGGCCAATAAAGAAAACCTTCTGCTGACCCCAAAGGCTAAGGGTTTTAATACACGTAAGCCTTATTATGTCAAGAAAAAATTCGGTGATGTACACTCAAGGCAAAACAAATGGCAGCCAACCCATTAAACCCGCAGACCACTTCCTCGATTACGCTTCGACGACTCTGCCGCTGCTCTCCCGGAAATCTACAGCCCATTTTCTCCACTACTCATCCACGACGCTGCCGCCCCTCTCCCGGAAACCCACAGCCCATCTTCTCCACTGCTCTTCGACGACGCTGCCGCTGGTGTCCCTGAAATCCACGGGTCACTTTCTCCATTACGCTTAGACGACTCTGCCGCTTCTCGCCCGGAAATCCACAGGTCGCTTTCTTCATCCCTCTTCGACGATGCTGCCACTTCTCTCCCGGAAATCCACAGGTCACCTCCTCCATCCCTCTTCGACGACGCTGCCGCTTCTCTCCAGGGAACCCCCATCTCATCCTCCATAGCACCCATCCACCCAGATGTCCAGCACACCCCATGCACAAGAATCAGCTCGTTAGACCGCATGCTGAATGGGTTAAGTGTGGATATCCCCGGGAACTCTACTATGCTGGTAAAAATAGATCTGCTTTTAGAGACCATGCTAAATATGGATCAATGGATGCAGAAGATGAATCAACGGATGGAGAAGATGGATTGACGGATGGAGAAGATAGAGACTGACATAGCGGGGATACCGAATTTGCTCGATGTTCATGCCCCTGTATCCCCGACGCCGGAGCATGAGGGTGGCATGGATGTGATGAATGGGAGCTTTGACTGCCTTCCAACACCAAGCGCACCCCCTCCACCAGAAGAATTTGTGTACATGTAAGCCATTGAGAAGGAGGATAACATGACAACCCCGTCAAGACCACGCCAGGAGACAACACGGCGACCAAGACAGGAGGAAAGCTTCCTCCAAGACAACCTACCCTCGCCCGCCGCCACAAGCACACCCGCTCACAGAAGCACACCTGCTCCCTGAACCCAACCGACATACGCTTGCATCGATACGGTGCCCGACATCATCCTGCGCGAGCTGCCAACGGCACTCAGGAGAAGTATAGGGTAATGAGTGCTGGTTTACCCCAGAAGTATGGCATGTTAATTTTTAAGCACCACATGTCCTACTTGGTGTACTGCAGGTGGGCCAAAAATGTCAACTACGAAGGAAATCGCGAAAAAAGGGCGCTTCCTGAAAATTTAAGAAGGACTATTGTGGAGGAATTGCGGCGCTATTTTTCAATTTCAGATCCTTTAATGAAAATCGTTCGAGACTCCATTAATGGCATTTTGAGCCATATAAGGCATCGGCCCTGGAAGGACAATCTGGTGGGGATCGAATTTGCGTGACTGTTCAACTGTTGTTTATTTTTTGTAAATGTTTTGACTTTCTGTACTTTAATAAAGGAGATGTTGCGTTTTTTAAATTTTATGAATAAAGATTTTTTTTTAATAACACCATATTGTTGTGCTGTACATGTTTTGACTTTCCGTACTTTAATAAAGGAGATGTTGCTTGTTTTTTTTTATAACATTCATTTTATTGGGTGAAACAGTACAGACATGTTAACACAATCCATTGGCTTACAACGAGTCACCTTATATCCGTTTTTCTCCTCCAATCAACATGTATTACGTGACGTGACATACAGGACGGACACAGGAACCAGGGATAGGGAAAGGAGGGGGTGGAGGGGAGGGGGGTGGTGGGCGACTCAGGCGGCATTTGTTCTTTTTCTGTTTAATCTTCCATGGTTAGGTCCAGGACCTCAGCTGTTGGAGTGGCTTTATCCTGACTTTCCCACTCTATATTGAGTTATGATTCGGCTAAGTATACACTTTTAAGTCAATTAACCTAGGGCCTAACGTCTAGGATCCATTTCGCTACCGGAGAGCGCCTTTTCTGAATATCATTGCAATATGTTGGTAACATCTATCCCCGGGATGTCTGTCTGTGTCAACCAAGGTGACCAAATTTTTAGGAAATTTGTGCCGGTGTCGTTGACCAAACTTGTCAACTGTTCCATTCGGCAGACGAACCAAATTCTGTTTCTGATTTTGGGTATAATTGGAATCTCCGGTTGCTTCCACAATGCTGCGATCTCACATCTGGTGGCTGTGGCAAAGTGTGCAATTAGTTTGTGCGTTGCGTTCGAGAACCCCTGAACCTGCCGACCCAACAGGAACAGCCATGGGTCCATGGGGATCTCGATCTCAATTAGCCGCTGCAGCCACTCCTGTACCTCACCCCAAATCGGGGCCACCTTAGTGCATGACCACAGCATGTGGAGCATGTCTGCTCTTTCCCCACACTGCTTGGGGCAGAGCGGGGAATAGCCTTTGACGAATTTAGAGAGTTTTGTTGGGGTATAGTACCAACGCATCAGGACCTTATAGGCGTTCTCCTTTAGTGTGGTACAGATAGAGCTCTTCGCTGCTGCCTGTAGGATCCTGTCCCATTCGTCGTCCTCTAGCGTATCTCCTAAGTCAGACTCCCATTGTCTCATGTAATTAAGTCTGGGCGCGTCAGCTGTCTCCGGACAGATCACTTCCCTGTACATTCGAGAGGTTAGTCCCCGTGTATCCGTTTGCCTGGCACACATCTGCTCAAAATTTGTTCTCCGCGGCCGGACAGGGGTCTTATTATAGAAAGCCCTGATCTGTAAGTATCTAAACAATTCGGAATTCGGAATGTTTTTTTCCTCTTTTACATGGGAAAAGGATTTAATTACATCCCTGCCCTCCAGATCGTATAATCGGAGATAGCCTGCTAGAATCCACTTTGTAAACTGAGCGCTATCTAGGCCTGGAGCGAAATCTGGGTTACCCCATATGGGGGTCATCAATGACTGCTTTGTTGTGAGAGAACATCTAAATTTAGTGGCCTCCCATATTTTCAGGGAATTTCTCATGGCCTGCAGTGGTGTTTGCATCCGTACATGGCTACTCCTGGGCAGCCATATCAGGTTTTTCAGATCCACCGGAGCGCAACACTCCCTCTCCAGTGCCACCCATCTCCTAAGGGTCGGGTCTGTGTGCCACTGCAGAATCTGCGTTAGTTGAGCTGCTTCGTAATAAGCGAACAAGCATGGCACACCCAGCCCTCCTCTCGAGGTCGGCCTCCTCAAGATATCTTTCTTAATTCTGGGGCGTTTTTTGTTCCAAATAAATTTTGTTATCGCGGACTGTAAAGAGAGGATCTCTTCTCTTGGCAGGGGAATCGGGAGGGTCTGAAAGAGATATAGCACCCGTGGAAGAAGATTAATTTTTACGCTTTGAATCCTGCCTATCCACGAGATGCCATATTCTGCCCATCGCCGTAGGTCCTCTTTTAGTGTCCTAAACAACTGTGGGTAATTTGCCTTATATAAGGTTTTATAGTCTTTGGTGAGGTTAACCCCTATATATTTGATCGTGGAGGGCTGCCATTTGAAGTTAAAATTGAGTCCAATTAGTTTTTCTGTTGATTTGGGCAGATTTAGATTGAGAGCTTCTGATTTGGCCTGATTTATTTTGAAACCCGAAATTTGATTAAATCTCCCTAGGATTGAGAACACATTGGGTAGAGAGGCAAGAGGTTGGGATAATGTCAGGATCACATCATCTGCGTACAGGGCCACTTTGTGTAACTGCTCTTTGAGTGTTATGCCCGTGACATCCGGGCTGTTCCTAATATGCGCCGCCAAGGGTTCAATACAGAGGGCAAACAGCAAAGGGGACAGCGGGCATCCCTGTCTCGTGCCACTATGAATCTGGAAAAGCTCTGAAGGGAACCCCTGATGTCTCACCCTCGCTGCTGGCCCCTCGTACAGTGCCAGAATGGCCCCCAATAAGCTTCCTCCAAAGCCAAATGCCCCCAGCGTCTCTTTCAGTTAGGGCCAGTCAATCCGGTCAAACGCTTTTTCGGCGTCCAGACTAAGCACCATCGAAGGGATATTTTGCTTTTGGGCCAGATCAATTACGTCAATTATTCATCTGGTGTTGTCTGCCGCCTGCCTGCCACTAATGAACCCCACCTGATCTGGATGTATCAGCCTGGGAAGGACGATACTCACTCTATTGGCTATGAGTTTTGAGAAAATTTTAATGTCTGTGTTGATTAAAGAGATGAGCCGGTAGCTCTTACAGTCTGCCGGGTCCTTTCCTGCTTTATAGATCAAAGAAATAGACGCCTGGAGCATCTGTGCTGGGAACGAAGCTCCCTGTAGTACCGAATTAAAGAGTTTCAATAAATGTGGGGCTAGAAGTTTTAAGTATTTTTTATAGTAGAGGTTTGAGTAGCCATCTGGGCCGGGCGCCTTGGCTGGCTTAAGAGACTTTACAACATCCGTCAACTCTTCTAAAGAGAAGTCTTCCTGTAGTGCCTCTCTTTCCACTCGACCCAATGTGGGCAAATTTGCCTCTTTCAGAAATTCTCGGAGATTATTTTTCGTTTTCTGATTATGGATAACTTTACCCCCATCGTAGAGCGACTCGTAGAATCTCTTGAATTCCTCAACGATTCGCTTAGGATTAGAGGTAAGTTCCCCTCCCTGCATGCGTATTGATTGAATTTGAAAATGTGGTTGTTTATTTCTAAGTCTAGTCGCTAGAAGAGTGTCTGGCTTGTTCGCTTTCTCGAAGAATCGACGCTTCGTCCAGCTCATTTCTTTTTCAGCTTGAGATGTCAGTTTTAGATTTAGTTGCTTTTTGGTATCTTGAATTTGTGCCAAGATTGCCTCCTTTTTGGAGTTTTTATGTAATGCTGTCAAGGATGCCAATTTCCCCTTCAGATCCTTTATCTGACTCTCTTGTTCTCTTTTGCGTCTAGCAGCTAGGCACATAAGAGATCCTCGGAGGGTAGCCTTATGGGCCTCCCACAGTGTGGCAGGTGAAGATACACTCCCCTCGTTCTCTTCAAAATATTCTCTGATTTTGTCAGCAATCTCCGAATCGAATTTAGGGATTTTTAACAGTAGCTCATTTAATTTCCAGTTCGCTCCCGGTCTATCTAGCAACTGTAGCTCGCACCGCAGCTCTATAGGTGCATGTTTTCAAATTGGAGCGGAGCGCTGGGTGACTCAGGATTATGAAAAAGAAAAATGAATACAATAGTGCAGATGGTATTGGAATAATAATATAAATAAAATGTTCTCTGTAGTGGTGGTACTCACAGATTGCACTATCAAATATAAGCGTATCAGAGACCCTTCTCTCTCTGATGGGAGCCCTTTGATGGAAATCCCTCAGAGTGGTAAGTAGATAACGGAAGCTTGTAATGGAGTGGTTCAATAATTCTCCCAGGGGTATGTGGAGTGATAGAGAGAGAACACACGATAGAGTAGTACAGTCTAAAATTGTATTGGCAGCAATCAACAATTATATGTGTAATACACTCACATTTTGTGATACAATATGGTTCGTGGGAGAGGACAGCTGTGGATGGAGAACGCCGGTGGTTCCTGGAGCGGAGGAGCCCTTCCGCATACGTCACTGGTGCCTTCGTCACGTCCTGTGTTGTCGTAGGTCAGGGCGGAAGAGGCTGCCTGGTGTATCCGTCTCCTACTAGCTTGCCAGCAGTTGTCTCACGGTTTCCTCAGCACAATCACCTCCCACAGCGGATCGATTCTACGCGTTTCGCTGTGGCTTCTTCAGGAATCGAAATTCCTGTGGGAGGTGATTGTGCTGAGGAAACCGTGAGACAACTGCTGGCAAGCTAGTAGGAGACGGATACACCAGGCAGCCTCTTCCGCCCTGACCTACGACAACACAGGACGTGACGAAGGCACCAGTGACGTATGCGGAAGGGCTCCTCCGCTCCAGGAACCACCGGCGTTCTCCATCCACAGCTGTCCTCTCCCACGAACCATATTGTATCACAAAATGTGAGTGTATTACACATATAATTGTTGATTGCTGCCAATACAATTTTAGACTGTACTACTCTATCGTTTGTTCTCTCTCTATCACTCCACATACCCCTGGGAGAATTATTGAACCACTCCATTACAAGCTTCCGTTATCTACTTACCACTCTGAGGGATTTCCATCAAAGGGCTCCCATCAGAGAGAGAAGGGTCTCTGATACGCTTATATTTGATAGTGCAATCTGTGAGTACCACCACTACAGAGAACATTTTATTTATATTATTATTCCAATACCATCTGCACTATTGTATTCATTTTTCTTTTTCATAATCCTGAGTCACCCAGCGCTCCGCTCCAATTTGAAAATCTGCACAAGAACCATCTGGACATGAACAGTCCGTCCTAAGGGTGTAGAGCTGCTTTTTTATTTATTGTATTGCACTTTATTATTTATATAATTTTTTACACATTGGTGAAGGTCACTAAACACAATTTGTGCACTGATTATCAATTGAATCACACTGTCACGTATATCGTATAATTATTTAGTTATTTAATATTCACTTATTTTTTGAGAAGCGCCCGGTTTTTATCTTTTGTTTTTGCTATAGGTGCATGGTCTGACCACGAAATATCGTGTATGCCCGAATGGGAGACCATTGGGACCAGTCTTTTGGACACAAGGAAGTAATCTATCCGGCTATATCGGTTATGAGGGTGGGAGTAAAAAGTATAGTCCTTGGTCTGTGGATGTTGCTCCCTCCAAATGTCCACTAGCTGACAGTCTCGGAGTCCGTGTAAGATTGTTAGTATGTCTCGTTTGTTGGGTGGATTAGGGGCCGTACACCTGTCTAACTTTGGATTTAACGTCCCATTTAGGTCTCCTGCCAGTATTATTTGGCCCTTTGCTTCCCGCTGCAAGCGCCGATAGAAAAGGGCAAAGAAATCTGCCGCCTGTTCACAGGGGGCATATAGCGAGACCAGTGTGAGAGCTTGACCTTGGATGGATCCCACTAAAATGATATATCTGCCCTTGGCATCTATCACCTTTTTTTCTAGCTCGAATAGTACATTTTTGTGGAATACAATGGCCACCCCTCGTTTCTTCACTGAAGCGGAGGCTAGGTATATTGTGTTAAAATCTTTGTCAATATATTTGGGGTAGCTTTTTTTAGAAAAATGAGTCTCTTGCATGAAGAGGATGTCAGCTTTGTGTCTTTTATAGTCTTTAAAGGCCAACTTACGCTTAGCTGGGTTATTCAGTCCCTTTACATTATGGGAAAGGCAGCGTATCTCTCTACCCATTAGGATCATCTTCTGGTGGCTTCTGTGTGGTAGCTGCTAACACCGGGCTGGGATCGCGCTGTGGTGTCCTTCTCCATCTTTGGTCTGGTAGGGCTGTGGCTTCTGCAATGCTGATGACCTCAGTCGCCGGAGGGACAGGTGGGAGGGGGGGGGGAAAGACACAAGAGGGTAGGTACAGAAATGACATAAAAGAAAAAACACCATGTAAATAAACATGTGTAAACAATATGGTCTCCTTTTCAAGACTCCCCTGTCCTGAAGTAGAGTCCAGCGCCTTCGGGGAGTGTGGCCCCGCACCCTCAGGACCATTACCCTCTCTCCCTCCCCAAAGGACTTTGACGGGATTCTGGGAAACCCTCCATCCCAGATCTCGTCTACAGCACATGCCGACCTCGGGGTATGAAGCTCTCTCTTACCCTCCGGCCCGCTCTCTCCTGTTAACTACCTCCTACAATTCTACGTAAGTGACAACTTTATTCCTTATTCAACTGTTAAATTGAACTACTCTTAAACCTGTACCCTTGTTTAGGGTCTCATTAGTTCCTACAACTTTAACTTGTGTTGTGCCTCTAGTAATCTCTATGCCTGTTGATATCACACCGGAGCTCTTTATTCTTTTTTCAGGGCTTTTTCCCTTCCTCTCCGTGGCCCTTTATCTCCTAATCTCCCTTATCCTTAATGCCTTTTACGTGTGTCTCCTCTGAAGTGTCCTTCTGGTGTAATGTGGGTTTCCCTTATTGACTCGCTCTACCCCTTCCCACATTTGTGTGTGTGTTTTTTTGTTTTTCTCCTCTTTTGTCCTTGTCTCTGTGTCCCAGTGTCTTTCCCGTTACCGCTATCATGGCCCTGTCGGGCCTCCGTCGCTTGTATATTGACTGTGTCTTTATTTATAGCTGTCTCAGCCTGCCTGTGGGGCCTTCGTGGCTTGCGGTCGCTCCGGACATATTTGCCACCTCCAAGATGGTGCCGGTGTCTCTAGCGCTGTTTGATGATGGCAACTTCTGGTTTCCGGCGGCGGCCATTTTGGATCTCCTGAAGCCTCGAGGAGGATGTGCTGCTCTTCGTTCCCGCTCGTCGGCCATTTCCTCGCTCTGCGCCTCACGGTGGGGCACAAGAAGCTCCCTTATGTCGGCCATCTTCCACTATCCTCGTGGTGATCGTCCAAAAGTGAGTCCCTTAATTTCTTCCACTAGGATTTGGTTATTTTGACCGGATTCAGCGGGGGGACTTAGGTTTCATTCCGAGGGTTTCTGTAGGCGTTCCGCTTGAAATTTGAGGATGATATAAAGGTGCGGGTCAGCTCTGATTCAGTGCACAACGTGGCACGGTTTGGCCGATAACTTCGTAACTTAAGTAACCAAAAACAACGTGTTTTATGTGTCCATAAAAGCTCTTTATTGCGATGTTCATTTTATTCGCTTGGGTTTTGGTGAGGTTGGTCCTCCGTTCCATTCCGGTTCCAGGGCTGGCTCTTCTTCTGTCGTTTCTGTCAGGGGGCTTTGCAGACCTAGTGCATTAAGGAACCCTGGGCCTTCTCCAATATCCTTTAGCGTGAGGGATCTCCCGTTTTTCGTGACTTGAAGTCCGAACGGGAAGGTCCAGCGATATCTCGTGTTAGTGTCCCGGAGTACTTTTGTCACGGGAAACAGGGAGCGACGTCTCGCCAAGGTAAGTGGGGACAGGTCCTGGAAGATTTGTATTTTATTGGCCTCAAATTCAATCGCCGGTAAAGCTCTTGTTAGCCGTAGTAC
The DNA here is from genome assembly GCF_040206685.1 of Ascaphus truei. NCBI lineage: Eukaryota > Metazoa > Chordata > Amphibia > Anura > Ascaphidae > Ascaphus > Ascaphus truei. The sequence continues at coordinate 4,057,332 of NC_134488.1, forward strand.
TGCTTCCCGGGTTGTGTAATAGTGCAACCGGAGAATGATGTCTCTCGGTTGTTCATTCTGGGTTGGTCAGTAGCGTAGGGCCCGATGACAGCGGTCCATTATGAGTATTTCTTTTGGGCTGTCTGGCATTAGGGACTCCAGCCATCTTGCGGTGAAGGCCTCGCAGTCTCCGATCTCTTCTGAGACTCCGCGAATCCTAATGTTGTTCCGTCTATCGCGGTTTTCCGCATCCTCCTGCCGCTCTTTTAGGTCATCTATTTGTTTTTGTAGGTCTGCTGTTTTTTTATCAGTTTTCTTCCCTGCTTTAATCGTGAGATCGACTTTAGTTTCTAGGTCATCAGTTCGCGTTCCCAGTTTGGTAATCTCTCTCTTGACTTCCTTGATATCTGCTTGTAAAAGTTTTTTCAAATCAGTGTATAGTCGTGCGAAGTCGCAACGTCTGACTGGGAGTTGGGATTGACTGTTTGTGTCCTCATCATCTCCTTCTATTTCTGTGTCTGTGTCGGCCATTTCTCTGGTTGGGGCACTTTCTGCTGCTCCTCCAAAGTACGTCCGTACATCGGATATCTTCTGCTTTTTTTGCCCCACCGGCTTCTTCGGAGCCATCCTGGGGTGTTTATATTGCTCAGGATATACGTGTGGGAACTTAGTATTGTGAATTAGGTAGTTTTATTCGTTATCTTTTAATAGCGCGGAACGGAGCTATTCTCTTATGCTTCCATACTCCGGTCCTTCGTGCATGCACTCCCTCGATGTTGCGTGTTTTAACTTGTATTAATAAAGAAATGTTTTTACTTACTTTACACAAGACCTGCACAATTCCAGTCCCCGAGGGCCGCAAACAGGCCCGGTTTTCAAGGTTATCCTTAAAACCGGGCCTGTTTGCGGCCCTCGAGGACTGGAGTTGTGCAGGCCTGTCTGACTGTTCTGTACACCATCCTACTGTAAATATTTTGACTTTCTGTACATAAATGTTTTCACTAGCAGTAAACCATACACCTGTTAATGTTTTGAATTGCTGTACACTTAAAATGTTTTTAAATTGTATTTGTAAATAAATGTTTTTGTACTTACTCCACCATTAAAAGAAAATGTTGATTTGTTTTAAATTGTTCCATTGTCCCCTTTATACTTTCTGTTCAAGCTACCCAGCTACCTGAACAAGCTCCTCACCCCTACCACATGCAGCACCTATCACCTGAGATCAGACTCCAAAAGACTATTCATGGTCCCAAGGCTCAACAAAGTATCCGGACGTTCCTCCTTCTCCTTCCGTGCACCCCAAAACTGGAACAACCTACCAGAGACTCTCATATCCACCACCAGCTTAAGTTCTTTCAAATCTAAGGTTGTCTCACACTTTAATCTGGTCTGTAACTGTTTCATACGCTCATAATATATATTTTCTTTAACTGTGCATGCAATGTCTTGTATATAATGTATACCTTGTTCATTTATGTAACTCTACTTGTAACCATGTATTATTTGTTTTACTCTGTGCCCAGGACATACTTGAAAACGAGAGGTAACTCTCTATGTATTACTTCCTGGTAAAATATTTTATAAATTTATTTTATACTGTAACAAAATACAGTGTTTCTAGAACATACAGTACAGTACTGTCCAGGCATACTATACAGTACTGTACTGTATACTGTAGGCATGCGCAGTACATCACAAGAGTATTAAAACAATACATGCTGTACAGGTATAGAATACACATATGTACTGGAATACATGTAGAATAAATGCATACTTTTTATATTTCGGGTTTATTATACAGTATGTATATAAAAAAGTATTGTATACTGTCTGAAAACAACAGCATACTGTTTCAGGTTTTCTATGAAGCTCTCAATTATTCTATCCTAATCAATAACAACGGCCACTAAACTGTTGACTCCGGTACGTGTTTTTTTAAATCTGATTCAGCAATGTGCAGGCATCGTTACACAAAGCGATATTATCCATCGAAATCCCTCCATTTGCCGTTTTCTGCATGAGATGACAAAGTTTTCTTTTCTGAGGAAAAATAAAAGTAAAAGTTTTACTGTAATGGTCAGTCAGTCCCCTAAAGAAGTTCCCACAGTCAGTCCCACCAATAATTTTCTTGGGGGGCGTCTCCTGTTCACATGCACCTACTGTCGATGTGATGACACGCATATGCGTTTCAAGAAGGTTCCAATGCGCATGCGCCTAGCTTTACACCAATTGTTCAGTATCTACTGTTGAAGCTGCTCAGCTAATGATATTGCTTACAGGAGAATTGCTTGACTGTGCATTGATATTGATATTTCAAAAACAGAATAAAATACGGCAACATTACTCACCATAGACTTTGTCAATCAGCTGACGCTGAGCCACTGCCTGTCCCGTATTCTTGATTATACACGTAGTTGACAGGTGACAGTGGGACTACTACACCTGTAGTCAGCTGATGAGGATGGAAATCGCTTAGGTACATGCAAGCTTGCTGGAATCTGTACGCGAAATCCGGCTCAGGCTGCAGGTATCCGGGTGGGGACAGACAGCAAGGGTTGTCGGTCACCAGGTTTTCACTGACGGTCGGACCGTTATTGGAAGCCGGTGCTGGTGCTGGCGCATTGCTTGCCTGCGACTGACGTTTCTTAGTTGGTTTTAACATGACCTTTCGCCTTTTGAAGTCTCCATGATCATAGATACGGGAAAAATCCGGTGATACACACCAATACCCTCCAATAACATCGGGATCAATACGAAAAAAACATGGATTGATACATAACTTTTTCCTTATTGCACGCTTCCACACATGAGCATCTGGTGAAAATGTGTAAAAGTCATAGTTTTCGATAAAATACTGATAAATTTGACCAACTGTTGCCATCTTATCATCTGTTGCATTGATCGCGGCCCATATTAAATAAGCGTACGTTCTGTCGGGTTTTTGGAACATGGTCTGCAGTTGTGCACTCCTCTCGGAACTCTCTGGACAAAAGAACACCAGACACTGTGCATTTAGTTTTAATATGAAAAGCCTAAATTGATACATTATTGTAACTTCTTTAGTCCAAAGGCCAATTTACAATGGACCACTGTGGTATTCTTTTAAACACCTGCAAGTCGACACATTACTGAAGCGCATGCGCATTACAATTCATGAATATCTGCCATCTGGCGGACACGCGAAGAATTGCAACCAATTAAATCCGAACCATTATCAATAAACAAATCAACCGCGGGTGTGAATGCAACATGAATGCGGTATGAATGCGGTCAGAATGCGGCATGAACGTGGTGAAGTGCGGTGAAGTGCGTGGCATTCGGAAAAAATCCCCGAAAACATTCGGAGATGTTGGAGAATTAAAGGGGACGCGAATGTATACATTATATACAAGGCATTTCACATTTTTAGCAGAATAGTTACAGTGGAGTGTTTGAGGTGAAAGCCAGGGGTGACTGTGGGTGTGGGACAATAGCCATGAGTGCAGGCTGTTGGGATGTTTGATTTGTGGGGCAAGTTTTAAGGTTAGTTAGTATTAAATGACTAAAAGTTTGACACTATTTGCATCAGAGGAGATGGCAGATGGCAGTTAGGTATGAATGAGAGTAAGTGTGTATTAGGAGAAGAGAGATTGATTTATAGTTTGAGACAGTGTTTTTGTCCCCATTTTTGAAGATTGGGACAACTGTAGCAGTTTTCCAGGTCTTAGGGATATGGCCTGCAGACAGGATAGAGTTGATTATGGAAGCAATTGGTTTGGCACAGGCTGAGGTACCAAGTTTTAGGAACTTGGATTGTAGCAAAGTCAAGTCCATATTGGTTGCTTAGTTTAAAATTTGAGGAGCGTTAATAGGAGATACCTCTGTTTATATGCGGATGCTAAGACAGTAGTAACCATATTAATACAAGAATGTATTTCTAGGTATAAATTATCTCCCTATGAGACACTTATGACAATCAGTAGTTCAAAGGAATGAATTAAGGACCATGTTATTGGTAATAAAACAACTAATAAGTATTGCATGCAACTATTATATTTTTTGAGTCTCTCTAGGCACAGGTCAAAGTTGAAAGTGCACCTACGCGAGACGGGTTAATGGTCAAGCATTTTCTACGCAAGCACGCTCTTCATCCCAGATGAAAAGGCCATTTAAATACTACTCACCACCAGCACTGCAGTAAAAGTTTGCTTAATGTCATCATGGATACACATCACGCATGTCAAAATAGTGGCCAGCCTCAGCACAAACAGCTAATAAAGACTAAGACAAAGCACCTGCAAATTAGTGTTTTGAAGGGCACTGACCCCTGACCACTTGTGGGAGTATTCATCAAGGGAGAAAGGTCACAGGCAAAAGTCCAGGCCTCAACACACGAACTTTGAATTTTTTACTATTTTTACAGGTTTTTATTATTTTTCAGTTACAATGTATGCTCTATTATGTTTGTGTAAGTGGCGTCCCAAAAGGATGACAAAAATAGTATAAAGTATTATTTGCTTAACTCTGTTTATTTTGTTTGGATTTATAGATTAATAGAATCTTCCCGCAGAATGATATCCCGGTGGGAGGATGAAAGATGTGTTACCTCACTCAAGCCCTTATAATAGGATTGCGTGCTGCCAGGGAAATGGTAGAATGTATCTAGTAAAGTGTACTATAGAGGAGTACACAAAAGGTCCCAAATAACGGCTCACCGCAGACCAGGTTTATTTTATATCTTGGTCTAAATGTGCGACTAAAGACAATAGATTAAAATAAATTTTATTCACATAGAAAAGTAATAAAAACATTCAATCCTAAATCTCAAAGTGAGAGTGAAAGCCACTGACTCAAGGCTGTGAATAGTAATGTATGCTAATATACACAGCCACTCAGATCGTGGTGTACGTAGTAATGCTTCTGGTGCAATATATCAGAAAGATGTATTTAATAGCAGAGTTACCCAATTTAATTCTTAGGTGCTCAATGACTGCATCTCTGAGCCAGGTGTCCCTTTGATTCTGGATCTCCTGCATGATCAGCTCTGGTACGTACGGGAACTCATACCCATGAGACTGTCGATATCTCTCCACTATGGCTCTATCTGCTTGATTTAACTTGATAAGTTTCCGGTTCCCAGCCTTTCCTGGCAGTACCTAGTACTTTAGCTCCTCAGGCGCAATGTCATCATATAAAATAGATGAACCTTTGGGTGGTATTACCTTTTGCATAATCTCTCTCCACCTATTGTCTAGCTCGTCATCAACCTTCTGTGGAGAATATGTGCCTACATCCCACCAGTATTCTACTGTGTCTTTCTTTATTAGTACAAATCTGGTACGGTCCATCCCTTCATCATACCCTGTGAATAACGGTGCCCGCCATTTGCCTCGGTGCTCATATGGGGATGAAACACTCATACCTTCCTCGGACTCAGCTCTCGAGGACACACCAGAAGTATCTGCCTCGGTAGAGTGCGAGCCTCTACGCCTCCCTCTAATGACATTCTTGTAAACCGTGGCATTCATCTTGGGTGCCCTGGGACTTATGGGACTTGCTTTTGCAGTAGACTGGGACCCTTGGGCCCTACCTCTAAGTACAGGATTAAACACAGTGGGGTTAGTTACAGGTATCACACTTGACAGAGGTATCTCCCCATCAGAACCTTCTTCACTTGAAACCCAATCCCGCCAATCCGTTAAAAACTTGGGCGTCTTACTCGGCTTACTCCCACCAGGACCCGGTGGCATAGAATGTGATGGGGCAGAGGCAGTGGCCGGAGCAATGGCGCTAGAGGCGGTGTCCATAGGATCACCATTGTCCATTACAGTGTCTCTGAGTCGGGCGATGCCACGACCGGTAGGTGCTCGCTTACTGTCTCTGGCTGGAGCGTGCCTGGCTCCTCGCTTAGCCACTTGGGCCTTAAATTTCTAGAACTCCTCCTCTAGCTTCAGCGAGGCAATTAAGGCTTCCGGGCCTCGGCTCCATGTCGACCCAGAAGTGACATCATCGTTGGTTGTCGAGGAGTCTCCATCCGCCTCTTTGTCTCGCACCGGGAGTGCGTCGAGGACCGGAAGGGGCGGCAGTAGACTGTCAGGATCGCGGATGGGCAGGTAGGCCTCAAGCCTCTCTGTCTCCACAGGTTCCTCCTTCACCTGGTGGGAATAAGGAGGTGGTGGAGTCCTCTTACCGCTCCGCTGCCTTGCGATGCTCTGCGGTTCCTCCGCAGCCATCTCGGGTCCCATCTCCTCCGCACTGGGAGTGGCCACGGCCGTGGTACTTCTACATGGTTCAGGCTGCACCAGCACCCCCTGTCAAGGGGTCTCCGGACTCGTCTGCTCCATCTCGGGGGTAAGTGGAATCTGCTCCTCACAGCTGGGGTGGTCCGCCGGCCGGCGCATCACTACCGATACCAGGCTGTCTCTCTCATCATCCGACGAGGACGACAAGGGCACCTCCGCTGGGGGGCCATAACCAGTCCTTGCTGCACCGCCAGTGGGTATAGGTACGAAACGGGCCCGCTCCGGTACCTCCACTGCGGTCACGCTCTCCTCCGTCGGAGCACATCTTGGGGGCTGGGCCTGAATCCCTACCGCAGGGGTGATATATGGGACCAGGGTAGCCTTCGCTTCTGCCTCCTCCACTTCGATCAGCGTCGCTGGAGAGGCCTCTCGCAGGGTCACGATAGCAGCATATGGCTCGATAGGCCAGAGGTAGAAAATTCCACACTGTTGGCACCGTGTTGTAGTACTTTGGGCCGGTCCCGGTAACCTGCATTGGACGCACAGGCTCCGCAGATACCCCCGTCATCAACCTCCACAACCAGGAAGCCTCCTGGAAGCTGGTAAGTGTTCATACTTAGGTCAGCCATCTATTGCGCAGGGGTTGATTAAATCAGCTTACTGGTTTGACAATAAGCTCCTTCTCCTTCGCCAGTCAAGCAGAAGTGAAGTTCCTCAGTCCCACTTCCTGTCCCTCCTTCCGCTGGGGAGGACTGTTGGGATTGGTTCTCAGTGTGCCCCCTCCCTCTGGTGGAAAGTAGAGGCGGGGCACACTTTCTCTTTGGGTGACGTGGGCTCATCCTTTGGCCAGTCACTGCACATGTGGGCGCGGCTTCAGCTTTCGCGTTGCTCCCTTCTTTTAGCTGGGGTTCTGGTTTTGGCGCCAAACCCTTGCACATCTCTCATCACATTTCTCGTGAAGCTTGCGCGATCTAGCCTTGGCGGGAATCGCCATTTTGGATCGGCTGCAACACGTGTTGCAGTGAATGGCGCCGCAGTCACCATCTTAACCTTCTCCATGCCCTGCAGAGAACATGTATCTCTCGCCGCCATCTTTAGTGAGCCCTCTAAGCCCATGATAGCGCTACTCTGTGCCTATAGTGCAACTCGTGCCTAGGTACTTAATACTCTCAAAGGTGCTCTAACCAGTGAATACAACGCATGCCAGGCTAGGCAGAACTGTCTCCTTGTACACTGCACTCGCTGACGGTTCATTACAAGCACTCTGTGGTGTGTTTTCTGGGTAATGGCTAGTGTACTTGGCATTCCTATAGTAATTGGCGTCAACCTACTTTTGGCCACTCATAGTGCAGACCCTATGCTGAAGTCCCTGTACAATGTTAACCAGGCTACCAACACAGGAATTCTACACTATCTGCCTCAAGGCGACTAGAACAGCTATAGCCAATTGTACCCAAATTTACATCACCCTCTTAAGGCACCTAGGGTGTACTGTGCGAGAGGACTGTCTCTCCTGTCTACCCCTAGTCTCCAAAAATGTCCATCCTTCTGCAGCACTTGCTTTGAGAGTGTACATACTACTTTCAGCTCTGCTTCGCTGAAAACCTGTCCTGATTCTCTCAGCAGCGCCTCCAACTGTAACCCATGGATCCCCACCCAATCGCAGATCAGGTCCCCTAAGGTGTTCTGGGGTCTGGCTACATGTCTCTGTGTGGTGCATACCTGTTGGCAACTGGAGGGCCTGAGTCTCTCGCGGTGACATGGGGGAACAACAGGACAGGTTTCTGGGGTGAATGCCTTCGTTCTCCTTCTACTGGTGCAGAGCCTCCATCTGCAGTAAGCCCCAGGGATACGGGGTGGAATCCCTACCGTAGAATCCCCTCCCAGGGATGAGAGATTCCAGTCTCACACAATAGGTCTTTTTCCAATTAGCAGCAGCTCTTTATTTCTCACAGCAGCAGCAGACAGGTACAATCAATACACTCAGCCAGCTAGCTGTTCTCCGTTAGGATGGTTCCTGCCTCCACTCTGGACCCAGGGCCATCCAGAGTGGGGCTAGCTCTTCCCTTACCACCTAAGCAAGGTAAGAGGTATTTGGCACACCTCACTATCAGCTCTACTCCTAGGCTGCTCACTCTCCTCTTCTCTCTAGCGAACTCATAACTCCTCACAGACTAGACACACTAGCTCTTGTGAAACACACTAGACTCTGTGACACACTAAATAGGAAGTCACACGGCTCTTTGTAGCTTCCAGTAGGCACCTGTGTCTCTTGTTTGGACACAGGGTCAAGTGACCTACCTTCACTTACTCAGCACAGTGTCAGAAGTTGGGAAAATCCATGATTACTCCTGGCAACCTGCCCTTAGCAGGGATTACACACAGGAGGAGGATAGAAATATAGCCCCATATCTTACCAGGGCTACACATAAATACTTAGAGAATTAAGAGGGGACGTCCAAAAATATATAAAAGTGTGCATGTACATTACATACTATAATGCTTTAAACCCTAAGTATTAAAAACTAGATATAAAAATTCCTTTAAAAATCTATATCAAAAATTATTATAATATATAATTAACACAAAGGGACCGGAGCATGTATGTAAAGCGAAAATGTACTTAAAGTGAAGCACTACCTTTTTTCCACTTATCGATGCATGTACTGTACTGCAATCGTCATATACGTGCATAACTGATGTAAATAATGCATTTGTAACAGGCTCTATAGTCTCACCGCTTGTGCACAGCTTCGGTACAGGTAGGGAGCCGGTATTGCTGTTCAGGACTTGCTGACAGGCGCATGCGTGAGCTGCCGTTTTCAGATTGAGCGATATGTACTTACTCGCGAGTGTACTTAAAGGGAGTTATGCCTGTATATAGTTTAGTTCCCACGATCTGATTGGCTCAAGTACCATGTGACAGCAGCCATCTTGCTTTTGAAGACGTTATCTTAAAGGGAAATGAAGACCAGCCATTCTGATTGGCTGGCATCATTCCCTTTAAATTATATCAGCAACAAAAATAGAAAATCACATGGTTTTCACTGCCCAATCAGGGCTGTGGGAAACATTTGATGGAAATGTGACATCATAGGCCTATAAAAGCCTATGGCGCCTCATTTTAGAGCAAGAAGCCGAGGAGGGAGGACCTCCTCCAGCAAGAAGGACAAGGGCATGCCGGAAGAAGATACAGATGAAGAAGAAGAAAGATGAAGACCCCGAAGACCCCAGAAGACTGACGAATAGGATTACAAATTTACAGAAGAAGAAAAGAAAAAAGATAAAGACTAGGGTCTTTGTTTTACCTGGTTCCTGTTGCATGGATTGGTCCGTGAGCATGCGGTGTCCCCGGGATTCGGAGGGTGAAGACGTCTAAAGCTAAGTAAAAAAATAAATGTATTTTAATTTTATTTTACAGGTTTTAGATTTTTTTTTATTGTGATTGAATTATTTTTGATGCCCATTTATTGCCTTTGTGTTTATGTATGTCTCTATGGATATACATACAGGGACAATCAATGGTTGTTTTTGCAAATGCTTGTTTTGATGTATTTTAAATGTATTTTGCTTGTTTGTTTAGAAATGTTTGTGCAATGTAATTTTTATTTTTATTTAGTTAGATGTAATTTTTAGTGGTGTTTTTAAGGTTAGTTCGGGGGGCTTGCCTTTTAATAGTGGCTTCTTTTTTGTAGTTAGATTTTGTCTGATGGTTACTTTGAGCTTTCATTTATTTCATAATGGTTTGGTTTTGGTGTTTTAATTGTGAATTGTGTAATTTATTTTGCATTGGATTAGTTGATTGTTGTTAATTTATTTCTGTTTACTTCTTGCTTTGTTTTTATTTTATTATTGTATGGGTGGCTGTAGACGGACGTTCACAGAGGTACACAATTTGGAGACGTTTATAATGTGAAATTATAATAAGGCTTTATTGTGCCTTTTCCTTTCCATCAGGAAATCCATCCAAACACAGGGGGGGGGGGGGGAACAAAGCTTCTATTCACTTGGGAGTATTTCTAGTGAAACACTATGCAATTAATTCACATCTCCCTTAGTCAAGCATTTCTCGCAGCCCAAAAACATATAGCATGAAATAAGCAGATATAAGCAGTCTCTTAAGAATAAAAGTCTTATCTGTTTCTTGGAGGGAAAATCTTCTCACTTCCTGGTTCAGCTTCAGGTGTAGTAGTTTTCCCTGTGTCTTGAAATCAGCTCTGCTGTGCAGAGCTCAAGACTGGTCAGCTCCAAAGGTCAGCTCTCAGTCAGAGCTAAGGAGTCACTTCCTGTCTCAAAGGCAGGCTTTTTGTAAACAATCTAATCAAGCAGGTGGTGTTTAGTAATTAACTACCACACTGCTAGATTAAAGGCACATTACTGAACAGGGATAAATCCCCTGTTACAGTGGCATTGGATCTTTTTGTGATTGTTTCTTTTAGTTTGATCATTGAATTGCATAGTGTTACATGATGCACAGATTATTTGCATCATGTACACACTGTGCCATTTAATTGTTTGATTGGCATTTGTTATAATTGGCTATGTGCTGGGTTATTTTTGAGATGTGCTGTATTTGATTTTGCAATGTGCTGTGTTTTATTTGGCTATGTGATGTTTTTATTTGGGCATGTTTTTTTAATCCATACCCATTTGTTTTTATATGGGTTAATCATGCCCATATTATATATATATTATATATGGGCATGATGTACCCACTGTACAAATGAATGGGTAAAGGATGGGGGTAGTTGCCTGGGGTGGGTGCTTAGGTCTCCCGGATGGGTAGCGGGGCAGGGTGGGTTAACCCCTTAATTACTTTCGCTATTATTAACCGCTACGATGATTAAGGGGGTAGGGGACATTAGAATGTATTTTTGCTATGTATTTTTCTGGCAACGGAGGACAGGGACCTTGCAGTATCCTGACGAGGACGCCCATCATACTGCAGGGGTAAGTAGAACGGTTTTATTTACTTTATTTATGCTGGTTAATGTGTTTAATAATGGGCAAATAATCTAATATACTTATCTGTATAATAATTATTTTGCCCATTACTCTACTGTAAGTATTTGGTGGTTGTGGTGTGGGGGGGGGTGTATGTATTGAAATGTATGACATGTTTTATTTTTTTACATACAGGGCTGCGGGGACCCATGAAGACCACCTGATGATCCCTGCACGCCCACGGGAACCACCCGAGGACCCTCCGACACCCACGAGTACCACCTGCTGACCCACGTGGAACACCTGCGGGAAAGAACCAGGGGCCCCACAGTTGTGGGGGCCCAGCAGACCTGCAGGGACCACACGAGGGCCCCAGACCCCTGTGGGAACCACCCGAGGGCCCCCAGACCCCCGTGGGAACAACGCGAGGGCCCCCAGACACCTGTGGGGATGACCCGGGGACCCCCAGATACTCGCAGCTGCACCTGTGGACCCCATTGGGGCCTGCTGTGACCCGCATGGACCACCTGGAGGCTCTGATGCCTTGCAGGGACCATCCGGAGGCCCCCAGACACCCGTGGGTATCCCCCGGGTGCACTGTGTGCCTGCGGACACCCGTCGGGACTACCGTGGACCCTCATTGGCCTGGGGAATTAAGCCTGTATGTTTAAAAAATAAATCATGTTTTTATGGGGGGCACACGGGTGGGCTGTGCATTAATGTTTATTAAATATTGTAATGTTTATTGTGGGGCCTAGGAGGTGGGTAGTGGGGCTGTTCTGTTTATTGTTTTTATTGTGGGTAGTGGGGGTGGGTGAAGGGGGTATTGTCCCTAAAGATGGGTGGTTAGGCCTCCCGGGTGGGTAATGGGGGACGGTGTGTTAACCCCTTAATTACTCTAGCAGTTACTAACCGCTGAGGTGAATAAGGGGTTAGGGGACATTAGATTGTCGCTTTTTATTCTTCTGTATTGTTTGCAGCACCAGAGGGGTGTATTTATTTAAAAGTATTTTAGCGGATAGCCGCTAAGGCAAGCATGTCAAACTCCAGTCCTCGAGGGCCGCAAACAAGCCAGGTTTTCAGGATATTCCTACTTCAGCACAGCTGGCTCAATTAGTGGCTCAGTCACTAATTGAGCCAGCTGTGCTGAAGTGGGGATATCCTGAAAACCTGGCCTGTTTGCGGCCCTCGAGGACTGGAGTTTGACATGCATGCGCTAAGGTAATGAAGCTGCTTAAATGTATTTTTGTTATAGTGTGCAGGAGCAGGGGGTCTCCTGAGCTGAATCGCATTGATTTCTGGCTGCTTCCCAAGTTACAGGCCCCAGTATGGGGCATCGGATTCCAGTGTCATCGCCATCTTTATAGCGTCCACATCGCGGGACGTGTGACATGTAAATAATGGGATACCGGAACCCCATATCTGGGCCTGTAACTTGGGAAGCAGGAGGTCCCTGAGGCTGAAATCAATGTGGTTCAGCTCAGGAGACGCCCTGCTCGCGCACAATATTAATACAAATTATATTAATGTAGCTTCATTTCCTTAGTGGCTATCCGCTACGGTAATGAATTATTGTTTATTGGTATGTGTGTTTTGACACTGGTGTAGATGAGCAGGGGGTCTCGTGAATTGATCCGCATTGTTTTCAGCCTTGGGGACTCCCTACTTGATGAGATCCAGGCCCCGTTACGGAGTGCCGGTATCCCCATGCAGAATTTAAATCCCCGGTCACGTGACCAGGGACCTTTAAAAGCACAGGGGATACCGATGTGACGGTAGCTTTGAGACAGGCTATTAATAATAGACACCAAATATAACTGGGTTGAACTGAACGAGACTTAGATATGATAAAATGTAATTTATTCCTTGAAAAAGGTGAACACACGAGATATACAAATAACAGACAAAATATGAAACTTACTTAAGATGGAAATGATGAAATAGTCAGAAATCGTGACTAGTAGTTCATACAGCAATCTTGAAAATTACAAAAGACACGAAAAGACAATAGCCATAGGCTGAGCCTGGTTCTTATACAATTATTTCCCATTGAACACAACCTAAACCCAGCCCCTCTCATGAATCAGTGGTAAGGTTGACAGTTTTCCTCAGAGTAAAACTCTTCCCACCCAAGGACGTTTAAAAACTGCTTTTCCTATCTAAATAACTTCATAACTTCAGTTCAGTTATACTTACTGGCACGCAAGCCATATTACATCCTTTGAAGCTGGGCTGTGTGTAGTGAACATTTGTCACCGGTGCTATATTTCCCACCCAATGCCCCAGCCTGGGTCCTAGCTGTCTCTACCAGCAATATGTGTTAACATACACCAAACCCCCCCTCTGTACTTTTCACACCAAACTTCAATCAAGCCTGTTGAAGCACAGATATTTCTGACAAGACCCCACACAATTGTATTTTCCTAAACTGTAGCTCATTAACCCCTTAAGCCTCCCGCATCAATCCCAGTGTATGTGTTGGTGCAACACTGGAACAGAAACAATACATTTTTACAGGGGAATATACATTAGGATGCTGAAGCAAGGTAAAAACACATTACTGGACCCCAGTCCAGTTAACCCCTTGCTTCCCAGGTGAGAGTAGAGGGTGGCCAAATGGGGTGTAACCCCTTTAATCCCGGGCCAAATCCCCTCTCTCTTGACACCTCCCCTGCTCAATGGGTGCCTGGTGGCCCAGCTGCCTTCCCTGGCACTGGGACACCACTGGCATCCTTGAAGCACTCAATAAGTCCTGAGGGAATTAGCAAAATTGTCCTCCGGCATTGTCCAGTACATTGTCCTGGCCACAGTGGATAGTGAAGTCCAGATCCTGCTGAGCAGGGCTCCACCGTGGCCGCCGGGCATTCTCCTTTGCCACCCTCTGCCCCCCACCCAGTGCCTGGTGAACCAAGTCCGTTGTGAAGGGGCACCTCTGCAGACCAGACTGCCTTCTGCCCAGAGACTGGCATGTCTCTGTACCAGCGAGAGACCAGCTATCAAGCACAGACCGTCGCTTTCCTGTCAACCAAGTCTGGGAAAGAGCTATGTCACTAGCCTGTAGGGACCCTACCTGCCCTGGCCCTGTGCCCACCTGTAGCTGCTCTGCTATACCCTTGACTCTCCTCCCTGGCTGCCTATCCACCCACAGCCCCTCCTCTGGGAACCCTGGGGAATCTGTCAGGGGGGTCACTCCTGGCCAGTCAGAACAAGGGGCCTCCTGCCTATCTAGCCCATCCCTAGCTTCTGCCAGCTGCCTGACACCTCACTGACCTCCTATCTCCCCCTGCTCCACAGTGTCTTCCTGCCTAGCCTCCCCTAGGCCCAGCACCTCAGCCCCTGCTGATGACTCCTGCTGCTTACCTCCCTGCAGCCCATCTGCACTCCTCTCCCCCCTGGGCAATACTAACCCAGATACTGGAACTACCTGAGTGCACCTACCTCCCTGACCTTGTTTCCCCATTACCAGGGATGAGCTCAGGGGCACCTCTCCAGATGCAACCGCCTTAGCTCTCGGCTGGCAGGTATCCCTGGGGTGGCACAAGCTTGCCACTGCCCATGATACCCCCAGCCCATAGCCAGGCTGCAACAGGGGGTTGCTGATCTGAGAAACCCCCTGAGGCTCTGCCAGGGTAATGGGGAACTCTAGCTGCCATACCTGCTGCTTTCCCTCCCCGGCTAACACCAGCCCTTTGTAAGGATGTGCTCACCACAAACGAGACGGGACCGCGGTGCTGAGGTGGGAAAGGTTAGAACGCCACCCACAGCCACGTGGACACGTCTTGAGAGTAGATTGGTCTGGGGTTCCAATCGGGGTAGGAGAGGTACGGTTGGTAGTAAGGCCGTTTGCCAAGTCCGGGGTTAGAGAGAGGGACGTTGTCGTTTACTGTAAGCCAGGATCGGGATGCCAGAGGTGCTGAGAGTCATGTAGCCGTATGCCGAGTTCAGGTTGCCAGAGGTACAGGAAGACGTAGCGGAAGCCGGTTCGGTTCACGAGGAAGTCTGCAAAATAGAACTAGGGAGGCAGAGAGTGGTGAGAACAACTGGTTCTATGCTCAGCCAACGAGTCAGTGACTCTGCAAGGTATATATAGGAGAGAGGGTCCAATAGCAGTGCAGCAAGGTGAGGGTGTGTGGAAGGGCCAGGCTACCGCAGGGATAGGTCCAGAATGAGTCCCAGGGGAGGAGCCATAAAGCCCAGCAGTCTGACTGCATTTGATTGCAGCAATGTTTTGAGGTGCTGTGCCTTTAAGGGGTTGGAGTGGCGCTGTGTGGCCATGCCTCCGTATAGCGGGGTTTGCGGGCGCGTGACCAAGTGAAGCCGCTGGCCCGAGATTAGAAGAGGAGTCCTGGCGTGCGTGTGCGCGCCCACGTGAAGCAGTGACCGGCGTTCCGGTGAGAGAGTGACTGTGTGCTGCGAGGGTCTCCATCGGAGCTGTAGGTAAGTGAGGAGCACGCCGAGGACGGCGTGACTGCGAAACCCTCACACCCTTCTTCTCCCACTAAGGTCTGATTCTGGCTATCTACCTGCAGCCTCCCTTCACTCCGCTTCTCCCTAGCTAATCCTAACCTGGATCCTAGGGACACCTTAGTGAGGCCATCTCCCTGCAACTGCCTCTCCATTACCGGAGAGGAGCTCAGGGTTGCTGGTGCAGATGCACCCACCTTAGCTCCTGGCTGGCAGGGAATCTGGGGGTGGTCTAACTTTGCCACAACCCCTGATACCTCCAGCCCATAGCAAGGCTGCAACAGTGGGGCTCTTAACTGAGAGTCCCCTTGCTGCTCCGCCAGGGTAATGGGGAAATCTGGATGGCTCACTTGCTGCCTTCCCTCCCCAGTACCCACTGGCCCACCCAACCCTCTCCCAGGCAATCCTACCCTAGAGCTGGGTGCTAACGGGGCTAGCCCCTCTCCCTGAAGATGTGCCCCCATTACCAGGGGTGAGCTCAGGGTTGCTGGTGCAGATGCACCCACCTCAGCTCCTGGCCGGTAGGTAACCCTGGGGTGGTCAAACTTTGCCACAACCCCTGATACCTGCAGCCCATAGCAAGGCTGCAACAGTGGGGCTCTTAACCGAGAGTCCCCTTGCTGCTCCGCAAGGGTAATGGGGAAGCCTAGCTGCCCTACAAGCTGCCCTTCCTTCCCCTCCCCTGGTGCCCTATCTCCTGCCACCCCCCGTTCACCCCTATAGTGAAACAACAGCGTACAGTCATAGGAAAAAATAAGTCAGGGTCAGTCTGCAACTTGGTCTGGCTTACCTCGCTGGTCCCCGCAGAGACCGCTGCCTTCGTTGGTCCCGATTTCAGGGGGACTGGAGTGGCCGCCGCCGGCATCATCTGGGCCAGGCAGCAACGGGCCGCTGCCGCAACAGCGCCCGGGCTTGGTTCAGGTAAAACGGTGCAGGACAAGGGTCCCAGGTCTTTGTGGAGTAACACGGCTCCCGCCAGACCAGGTAAAATAACCCCCTCCCGCAATCCCTGTCCCTCCCCCAACTCAGAAAGGGGTCCGGCACTTTGCCGGAATCGCGGCTCTTCCGCCGCCGCTATGGGCGAGCCCCGGTTAGCTGCCGCAACAGAACCCGGCTTTGGTGCAGGGTCGCCAGCGTGGATTGGCGGGCTCCGGTCATCGCTGGGAATCGCCGACTCCGCAAAACAATGTAAAACACCCACCTCCCGCACACCCCAACCCTCCCCCCAAATAAAATTGCCGCCGGCAGGATGCCGGAATGGCGGCTTCTCCGCCACCGGCACCGTTTCGCTGCCGGGATCTGATGGATGGGCCTCCGCTCTCCGCCGCTAATGGGGTTATCTCTTCCGCAGCTCGTGAGCGCTGGCCCTGAGGGGCTTCTTCGCCCGACCACGCACGGTCCAGGCACCGGGCATTATTGTGGCCCGTTTGTTTGCAGTGCCGCAGCACCTGCCGGAGCTTCTCCGCTGCCGGTGGACGACCCCACGCGAGGGGCTGCTGCGTCCAGAGCGGAGTTGCTTGAGCGGAGGGCTCTGGGAGGGGGTAAGCGGGCCGGTGCGGCACCAACGCCATGAACTGAGTCCACTTCGCTGGAAACCACGTCTTGCCCACGCACACACCAGTGCTAGCTTTCAGGGAAAATGGACGGGCCGCCGCAACGGCCGTTACCTCTCCTGATGCAAGACTTCCGTGGTCTCTGAGAGCACCCGCTCCCTCCACAAGTCTCTGCCGTCCCGGAGCTGGGTCCATTCCCTGCTCTCCGGGCGGTTTGATGTTTACGGCGGCTGCAGCGGTGGATCTTTGCTCAGCCTGCGGGGTTTCATGCTCACTGATCGCCGCCTCTCTCTCAGCCTTGCCGGCTGCTGGTCCCCGCGCCGACTTGATACACTCCTCCGGTCTCGGTGCCCAGCTCCAGTCACACGGATGGCCGGCACTTTGGTTCTGGAGGCAATGCTTCTCACAAGTAGGGGAACAGTGAGGAGGTGCCATATCTTGTGTTATATGTTGTACACTGTGTGTTCAATATCTTTAGTCCCAGGAACTCGCAATTACTCTCGAGTTCCCACTATATGACAGAGTCCCTCAGAACACTGTAATATAGGTCCAGTTCAATCCCGCCGCTGCCACCAGTTTTATTAATGCCTGTGACGGTAGCTTTGTAACAGGCTATTAATAATACACACCAAATATAACTGGATTGAACTGAACGAGACTTAGATATGATAAAATGTAATTTATTCCTTGAAAAAGGTGAACACACGAGATATACAAATAACAGACAAAATATGACACTTACTTAAGATGGAAATGATGAAATAGTCAGAAATCGTGACTAGCAGTTCATACAGCAATCTTGAAAATTACAAAAGACACGAAAAGACAATAGCCATAGGCTTAGCCTGGTTCTTATACAATTATTTCCCATTGAACACAACCTAAACCCAGCCCCGCTCATAAATCAGTGGTGAGGTTGACAGTTTTCCTCAGAGTAAAACTCCTCCCACCCAAGGACGTTTAAAAACTGCTTTTCCTATCTAAATAACTTCATAACTTCAGTTCAGTAGTACTTACTGGCACGTGAGAATTATTAATACATTCCGGCACGCATGACGCTCCCAATAAGACTAAATATTACCGTGTAATATTAAAATTAAGAGAGAGATTAATATCTGTCTCTTAGTACCGGCTAGACATCATGTGTCTGTAATCCTTATGTGCGAATCAGTCCCACGAATACACATATGTAGCTTTTAGCACGTTCAGCCGAGGACATCTCATAATATTCTTATATTTAATAAGGTCACTCATTCTGATATCTCCTTGGGTAACCGCACCCCTGGCCCCCATAACCCCTGGTCAATAAATCCTTTGAAGCTGGGCTGTGTGTAGTGAATATTTGTCACCGGTGCTATATTTCATACCCAATGCCCCAGCCTGGGTCCTAGCTGTCTCTACCAGCAATATGTGTTAACATACACCAAAACCCCCCTCTGTACTTTTCACACCCAACTTCAATCAAGCCTGTTGAAGCCGAGATATTTCTGAAAAGACCCCACACAATTGTATTTTCCTAAACGGTAGCTCATTAACCCCTTAAGCCTCCCGCATCAATCCCAGTGTATGTGTTGGTGCAACACTGGAACAGAAACAATACATTTTTACAGGGGAATATACATTAGGATGCTGAAGCAAGGTAAAAACACATTACTGGACCCCAGTCCAGTTAACCCCTTGCTTCCCAGGTGAGATTAGAGGGTGACCAAATGGGGTGTAACCCCTTTAATCCCGGGCCAAATCCCCTCTCTCTTGACAACCGACACCCCATAATGGTACGCAATCGGGCATATTTTTGCTCGGCAGGAACAAAATGTCCTGAACTTGTTAGTGAATCGCGCCTTTGGCTTCACGTTTTAACGGCCGAACAAAATTTTTCCAGTCGGGCACAAAAACGCAGAGCTTCGTGCATAGCCCCCAATGTGAGATAAAGGAGAGAAAGAAGAAAAATAGGAGACCGAGGAGAGAAAGAAGGAGAAATAGTGTGAGATAGAGAGACATTATGTAGAAAAAGTGAGATAGACGAGAGAAATAAGTAGAAAAAGTGAGATCGAGGATAAAATGAACACAAGAGAAGCAGACACTTGGAGAAATGATCAGAAAAAAAATGTAAAAAGAAGAGAGATGGTAGGACATACTGAAGAAAAAACGAGAGAATGAAAAGGACAATAAAAGACAGACCGTCTTGAAAATACACACACAAACTGTTTCTCTTTGTAGAGCTTTGTAGAGTGGGGATTTCTGTAGCCTGGTGACTTAAATAGAAAATAATCTCTCTTTTTACCTGTGCCTTGACTCTCTCGTTGATTTTAGTGTACAGTATATCCAACTCATGGAAAACAATAGCTTACAGCTAAAGGGGAAATGGCTTCTTACTGTACATGTGGTCGTACTTTTACTGAATGAGAAGGGATTGAGGAGTAAATAGGTAAACTGGATAAAGTATAGTATATGGCTCTATGGGGAAGAGTGGGAAGGGGAGTGTCATTACGTCTTTTATACAGTTTACTATATTTCTGTAAATTCATTGCTATGGAGAGCCATCATCAATTACCGGACGAAAACCAACATTCAACGAATTTTGGTAGCTACCTCTAACCATTGTCTTCAAACATCTAAATTAAGGGATAATTACAGAAAGCGTTAATAAGGAGTTTTATAAAGTAATTCATTAGTGAAATATAACTTAGTGGTGTGGTTTACAACTAAGCTAGGCTTTTACAGCATTGTATTATTTCAGGGGTGACTGCTAAAGCAATAAGGTACTATAGGAGTTGGGTTACCTTTTATTATGCCCTATGCAAATGTATTATTAGGTGAAGACTCTCTTTGATTGAAACTCGCAGTGTATAAAAACCAAGGATTAGTATTAAATCCAAACTCCTTTAGGTTTGCTGGCAATGTGGCTGAACTATATTTGTGATTATCCGCCAAATATACGGTATGTTATTTCATTTTGATTCATTTTGGTAAGGAAATAGGGTTTTATGTGTGATTAAAAAGTGATTTGTTTCCTTGCCAACCACACCAAGATAATACATAATTTACCAAAGGAAATCCTCCTATATGAAGGAATTAATAAGCGAACCGACTCAGCAACTTTGTAACAAAAAAAATTCTTCAAGATATAATGTGCTATTTTTACCTTTATTACAGTATTTGGATAATAAGTAAGCTCAGTTAGTGCATGAACTGCAGACAATACGTTTGTAATAACTATAAAAGATAATAAAAAAACATTTTGAACTGTATTTTAATGCCTGGGAAACGGAATACATTGGTTACATACTTTTCAATGTATTAAAAATAAAAAGAACAATTCATGTTAATAGTTTATGGTTAAGCCTGAAATAATACATTAAATATAAGTATAAAGATATTTCTACACAGAGAAAATGCTGTTTACAAATAGTTAATACATGTTCTGGTTGTAATTAATTGGTTTGACTGTTTCCAAGCCTAAATCTCTCTTTCTATATAATTTTGCTATCAGTAAAACCTTTTTCTTGGCAGATAACCAATGTGTTTAAAAAAATCCAACAACAAAAAAATATTCCAAATGATTGTTCAACTCACACAACCTGCTACGGCAAGGGCTAAAGTGACATTTCCTCTTTTTGTAAGGAAATTATGCTGATAAACTTTAACATAAAGTACTAAAACAAAAGAAAATATTATTATTTCATTTCCATCAACCATGTTGCGTTTACATTTAAATGCCCGGTTTATAATACAATTATCTGGATACAATACAACATGTTTCATTCTTGTTTCTGTTTCAATTATGTTAGGATAAATATAAGATATTTGAGATACCTGTACATGCAAAATGTTTCAGACTGTGCCAGATACCTCATCTTATGTCAAGGTAAGAAAACTATTGCACAAAGTTAAATAAAGATTCATGTTATACAGTATTCTACTGAACAGTAATAATTTCTATTAAAAATCAAAATAGTAACCAGTATGCATGCATGTACTGTAGTTTATTCCGTATGGATGTTTTCATTAGGTCAGCAACCTAACAAAAACTTGTTTTGTGTTCACATCACCATAGAATTTAAGTGGTTTAAGTCTAATGCAAATAGGAGATACTGATTACTATTACTTCTTTTATTTACAAACCTAGAGGACCACTGATTTTTTTATAGCTGAATTTACAGTTCCACTTTCCTTTAAGGCAAAAAAAAGGTATTTGTTTATTTGTTTAACATCCCTTTGTGTTTTTAGTGAATATTATACCAACCTTTCTAAAATTAGGTCCGAAAACCTCTTCCCCAATAATCAACTACTCTAGTTTAGGGATTTCTCAGTATTGGGCACATGACCAGGGCTTGACAAATTCTACAAATAAAACACTCACCCAAAACAAAAAGTCACTCGCCTCCCCCCAAAAAACTCACCCCCCCAAAAAAAAAACTCACCCCCCCCCCCCTCACGAGTCTTACCTGCAGCAGGGTGCGACATCTCCTGCCATTTTCCTCCTTCCCTGCAACTTGCGAGTGTCTCCCCTGCAGCTCCTGTGAAAATATCTGTGCGATATCAAATGACGCTGTGTTGCCATGACAACGGGATGCTACATGATGTCAAGATGTCACGCGGTGTCATATTAACTTGACGCCGCAATGTCACGTTGCATCCTGTTGTAATGGCAACACGGCGTCAGTTGACGCCGCACAGTCATTTTCACAGAAATTGCAGGGGAGACACACGTAAATTGCAGGAGAATGACGGGAGGTGCCACACTGCCGCAGGTAACACTCAACAGCGGGCAAAATGCACTTACCAAAGGCGAGTGGGCGAATGCATTTGTCGAGCCCTGCACATGAATATTACTTCTTAAGGCACTAGATTGGGGACTAGTGAAGTGGTCTAGGACATATAGTCGCAGCTGTTTTGATGCGACCTAATTGACCCCAGAATTTAGCCACCACTCACCTCACCACCGGGATCTCTCTCCACTGGCCCCTTTGCCACCAAGGTAAGCCCTTAGCCTTACCCCTTACCCTAAAACCCCCTCATCTTAATCCCTAATACTAACGCTACCCCCTACCCTGAAAATCATAACCCTCTTACCATAACTCCTTACCCTAAAACCCCTTACCCTAAACTATTACCGTAAACCCTTAATCCTAAACCCTTTTCCCTAATCCCTCACCCTAAAATCCTTAACCCCTTAATCTTATCCCTACCCTTAAAGCCTTTACCCTGTACCCTCAAAACCTAAACCCTTACCCTAAATCTCCTATCCTTAGCTCCCTTCCCTAACCCCCAAAACCCCTTAAATTAACTTACCTTATTCACAAAAGCGTTTATAGCTGAGTGTCCAGCGACAGGGCAGCTGTGGCGAAGCGTCCCTCGGTTTGCAAATATAAGGGATCTGTCTGAACATTCAGGATGAATGCTGACAGGAAGTGATATCATCTGGTCTGAAGCCACCACAGCCATCTTGCTTCCTGGCAAATCCTGCCCTTACTCACCTGACAGGAAATCAGCCTCTCTTTGGTTGTCATTGCCAGCAGCTGCCTCTGGCCTTTAAAAGGCAGGCAGTTGCTACTAGTCTTTGTTCATGCAAAGTACTTGTTACCTTGTCCTGTCTGAGCTCTGCCTTGCCTTTGTTTTAACTGCTTCCTATCTAGACATCGGAACAGGACCTCACGACACTTTTTGACTGCCTCAACCTCGGAACAGGACCTGACTACACTTTGCCTGCCACCTGCCTCGACCCCGGAACCATACCTGACTATGCCTGCATCTCAGGGCTCTGATCTCAGACCAAGATTGGTGTATTACTTCCTATCTCTGCCCTGCAGCTCTGTATCCTGTTTGCAGTCAGCAACATTACACCAAAACAACAGGTGGAGACTTGGTCCAATTCTGCTAGCGAACCACAATAGTTTGTCAAAATATTTTTCAGTAGAGAAGTATTTTCATCCTGCATCTCTAAAGTTAGTGCCAATGTATCAAGTAATTCTTCACCATTCCTCTATTTGGGAGTAGTTGTATAAAGGAGTAATCAGACATACATATAATAATGGCAAGCATCAAATTATGTACTGTACATAGATCTGCCACTTTATCTGCCAAGTCTGCCTTTCAAGGGAGGAAGAGGGACAGTTCAACTTGCAGGCCAACACTTTTTGTTTTTTAAATAACTTATAAGTGTAATTGGATCCTGTGTAATTGGATCCTGTGTAATTGGACTGTTTTACATATTTCTATCTTGTGAAAAATGAATATTTATCTCTTCATATCGGGAACACTGGATGGAAGCATATCAGCTGCTTAGGTTTATAAGTTTGACTACCAATGGCATAATAATTACTAACAAACAAAGGAACACAGTCACGCTTACAATTTTGATGACATGACCAAAATACATTAGTTAAACCCTCCAAATTATTTACTTTTTATTACCAAAAAGTTATCAATCTACAGTACACTTAACCAATTGAACACTGTCATTGCTTAACTTTTGTCCTAGACCAGACATCCCCTTTACCAAGTTTCTTGCATTTGCCAGAAAAATAAGAAGCAAGCAAAAGTATTTTCTTTCAGAAATGTAATACATTATTCCCAGAATATATGGTACTGTAATATATTCAGTGTATAACTCCTCCCTTAATCCTTTTATTGACATTTTTCAATCCCAACACTGCAAACTGATGGGGTAGGTTTGAGTATCTTGATAAATTGTCATTTAGAGATGCTTGATAAAAATCCTGTAAAGATAAAAACAGCATGTATCTATGCATATGCAATGTGTATGTGTGTATATATATATATATATATATATATATATATATATATATATATGTGTGTGTGTGTGTAACCCTGCTTCCCCCTACCCCCCAGACTCTACTGTGATGTCTAGGGTACATGAGGGCAGATTACATGTGGTGTGGTGCGTACCTGTTAGGAACAGGAGGGCCTGAGCTTCCCGCAGTGTTGTGGGGGAGCCAGGATCGGGCTTCTGTGGTGATAGCCTCCATGATCTCTTAGCGGTGCAGCGCCTCCATCTTCTATACTCCCAGGGTAATGGGACAGGACCGGTATAGAAGAACCTCTCGGGTCCCAGGGTTAAACTCTCCAAGTCACACACAGTCTTTACGGGTGAAGAATAGTCTCTTTATTTGACAGAGCAACAATATGCCAACGATAAGGCTTCCAGCAGCCGCAACACAATCGCCAGGACGGGGTATACACAGCTCACCTCCACCCAAATACTTCCTCATCTCCTTCCCTCCAAGTCACTCTTCCGACAGGATATATATGTAGCCCCCTGTAAACAGCACAGGCTATACCTATCTTCCTTCTACTGTGATAAGTATATATATATATATATATATATATATATATATATATATATATATATATATGTAGCCCCCTGTAAACAGCACAGGCTATACCTATCTTCCTTCTACTGTGATAAGCCCTGTTAAGATCAGGCGCCAGTAATCATCATGGGTTTTCCCCCTTCATAGCCCTATCCTGAGTGGTAGACGCAATATATACTGCTGCGGCCAAGTTTATTCGAGCATTTGCCCGTTCTTGGCCGCAGCAGTAGCCTGGCGCGCGCCCGAGTGTGACGGGCGCGCGCCGAAGCAGCGGAAGAGCGCCCTCCGATCGGGGCGCTCTCCCTACCGCTACCGGGTCCGCCGGGTACCCCGGAGCCCCCTGCCGCCGTCCCGCAGATCGCGGGACACCAGGGCTCCCTCGGGGAGCCCTGCACGCGCGTGCAGGGGGCGCAGGCTCCCGAAGACGCGTGACCGCGCGTCTATGACGCGCGGCACGCCGAGGGGCAGCCACAAGCAAGCCGGGAAATATCCCGGCTTGCGGTACCGACCACACTGCAATAAAGTGTGTCGGTACTGTATATTGAAGATCCATGCAAATGATTTGTGTATATTCAATGTTGTATTTGGTGTGATACCATCACTGTCCTGTAGGGGCTGAATAGAGCAGCTATAGGACTTTTTCAGCACACAGAGTGAATTCTTCAAAGGGAAAAGCAGCAGCTGAAGCTAATCACGAATGTAGGGGAGGGAATGGGGGCTGGGGAAGGGGAGGGGGACCCTCGCTAATGCTTTTGAAGGTAAATGAGAGTGACGGTGCTACAATCAGGGGTGATATAGATAGGCAATGGCAAGAGAAAGAACCTTCGTCCACTCAAGATCACAGAGACACTGGTGGATGGACAGAAATGTATGTAATGTGTGAGGAATGAATTAATTAAAACACTTTATTAGGAGTCAATAACTCAAATAAAATAAATTGGAACGCTAGGGAATCAGGATAATATGATTCTAGTGAGGCCAATATAACAGCGAATTTAAAAATCGGTCGGATGCAGCATTGGTGATTGCCAATAGGCTACCCTCACAGGAAGGAGGGTAGTGTTAGTACAATGACTATGGCAATGTTTAGCTCTGTGTCTTTCCTATTTCCCACCTGAATAGAGTATAGGGTAGCCACTCAATATGGTGTAGTAATGACACCAATCACCAATGCTGCATCCGACCGATTTTTAAATTCGCTGTTATATTGGCCTCACTAGAATCATATTATCCTGATTCCCTAGTGTTCCAATTTATTTTATTTCAGTTATTGACTCCTAATAAAGTGTTTTAATTAATTATTTTCTCACACATTACATACATTTATGTCCATCCACCAGTGTCTCTGTGATCTTGACGTGTGCTCTTTTTGGGGTTCTTTCTCTTGCCGTTACCTAGCTGAAGCTAATCAGCCTGGATTGAATGAGGAAGTGTTTTAAAAGACTGAAAGCTGCCATGCACAAAGAGACTGTTTTCCCCAGAGAAGGGGGGATAGAAGTGCTCCCCAGCTGCGGAAGCCAGTTACAGAGGGACCTACAAGGAGTTTCTCTGGGCTCAGGTGGGGCCGAGTTCCCCTAAAAAGGAAAGGATGCAAGGCCTGTGCTGAAGCAGGGACATCTTCTCTGGAGGACTTACAAACAGATAAACAGAAACCCTTTGTTATTGCCGTATGCAAAGACTGTGTAGATTGTTGCATATGCCAAGGCTTGTTTTAGTTGGGAACCAGTATAGTTGGCCAGCGGTCTTTAAAGAGGGCTGAAGAAAAGTCAGTTAGTTTCCCTAACGGGAATATGATTTGATTTTATTATTTGGTTTTCTTAAAGGGACGGTGGGCCTGTTGTATGATTTAATCCATGTAAATAAACCCCTGCATAGAAAATACAGTGTTTCCGGCCTTAAATTGGGACAAAAGAGACTGCAACGTGGTGTGGGCATCCCAATGGCAAGAATGCGTGCAGCAGGTATGAAGAACATAAATGTTTAAATGGCAATGAATAAAAGTACTTTGATTGTGTTAGCAAGTGATACCAAGAGCAGTTTTATGAAGCAATAATTTTGCTAAGTGTGACTAGATGCACAGATCAAACTGTCTTTTATTTCTTGCAGCTGCATCAAATCTAAGAATCTTGTTAATCCAGTTTCTAAAATGAAAAACATATGCATTCTTTGAGCTTTACCCCACCTAAGACCCAGTATAGCCTTTCATTGGAGGTAAATGGGAATAAAGTGACAGTTATAGCACCGTTATAATGCTGTATAACGCATTCTATTATTTTCTGTAACTATTCCCCAAATCGCAAGTAAAAGAGGAAAAAAAGCATGTTCAAAATGACTTGTCTGCCTCTTATTATTAATTTGGGGGGTGGGGGGGAGGGGAAACAGCCTTGATCCATATCCAGAAGTTAGAGTGAAATTACTTTAATGACTGTTAGTTTTAATTGCATATACCAATGTCTATATTTTTGCCTCTTCCCAACATTTTGTGTTTCAAATTAACTTCTTTGATGCCAGCATTGCACTGAAGGGGTTAAGATCCCAGGTCTGAGCTGACAAAGGGAGCTGGCATAAAATGTATCATACCTAAAAACAAGATAATAGTGGGGTTATAGTATATACTTTTTGATTGGATCTAGCATCATGCCTTCATGTTGCGTGAAGTTAATGCATTTGCTGCCAGAAGCATCAACAGCACAATAATCTCCAAATTGGAAATAAATTAAATTTAAAGTCTATCCCCACAATTTATTTTGCCCTTAACTCTTTCACCGCTACAGTTCCTCTGCAGCTTGTCGTGGCAGTGAATGGCTTAGCTCACAATGCAATATGAAATCAGTTCAGTTTATTTGTCCCAAGATAAATGCAGCAGAAGCCTGTTTCTTTCATTTTAACACCCTTGGTAGGTTTAACATATAGCTTTTCCACAACAGTTGCAAAGAATGTAAACAAACCAGGGGTTGGGGGCACATCTGGATAACACGTTTCTAGCATCTCACAGTAGGCCGAGTAAACTAAGAGCTGTGGAGGTTTCTTCCCATCTGTCTGAGACTCAACCTCCTAGAAAGTCATCATTTAACGGATTGGATTAATTTCCACAGGACATGGTAGTAATGTGACCTCTTTCTATGGAATTAAATATGGCAGACAGAACAAATCCACTGGAATTGTATTATTTATCCCTCATTTTCCTTGCTTTCATTTATTTTTGTTCACTTTTTTTTTTTATTCAGTATAAATAGAAAAAATAGTACTATGACTGAGCACACAGAGAACCTAACCAATAAGGAACATTCTACCCCATGAACAAACAGCGCCCTCAGCTTGTAGGTGAATGTCCCAAATCACAAAAACAAAATCGCTGGCAGCTGGGCACATGAATATAAATCTAAAACCATATTTATAAAATCACATATTAAAAATACTGATGTTTCCAAAGCAGTACATGATATTGAATAAGGATTGGCACGTTGTGAGTATAGAGAAACTGACAACATCAACAAATGCATTATAAAAGCATATTGGTCCATATTTATTAAGCAGTAAGTCCTAAAACACTGCACAAAGAAACATTAGTGGTAATTTATTAAAGTCTCCAAAACCAGTGCAAAACGGGTGTGAAAACACTGTATCCGATTATCAAACAAGAAAATTCCATTGGTTTTAATAGGAAGGGGTTACCTTAATACAGTGCAGATTCTTTGCCCCAGTTATGCAGCTGTGAGATTTTGGTAAATAATCCCTTTTGTGGCATATTCTAGTGAATTGACTGAAAGAGGTTTTATGGAAGAGCACCACTTTGTAAATGGCCCTTGGAATCTTAGGCCCTTATCCAATATGCTGTGAAGACATGTTCCTCTTGCTTAGAAATAATTAAGACTCTATAAATTAGCACAATATATTAAGTAAAGGCCTTAGGAAGATGTCGAATAATAAACAAGAAGTTAATGGAGCAATTCCACATACAGTACTAAGCTAAAAAATGCTTTCTTTACCATTTAACATTGGGGTTTCATTCTGAAACAAGATAATTAGCATTGCAAATATTGAGGGCTAGCTATCAAGGTAATTGTGCTTCTCTTTGCGTTAAAGGTCTTTGCACTGTGTGTGTCATCTTGTGATTTGGGGAGTATCAATACGAATTAGGGAGGAGTTACATGATGCACAGATTACAATGAAATATATAAAACTCTGCATCTCTGTGTTTTAGTGGACTTACTCAGCTTCAGATTTGTCTCCTCTTCCCAACCTTGAACAAAAACACTGGCACCATAGCTAGTGGATATACATTGTCACACCATTAAATACAACATAAATAACCAATATACAACACAACCATTTATTAACTTCCCCAGGGACCTGCCAGTTACTCCAAATTACCACACACTATATAGTCCACAGGATACTTGTGACTTGAAATCCAAGTCACCACCACTAAAAGCCTGATGAAACTGATCAAATCACATTATTTGGAGAGCAGGTTTTTGAGGGTGCTTAAAGACAATTACATTACCCAAATTATTGGGAACCTACCAGGAGAGGGGTAATACTGGATTTGGTAATATCAAACAATGTAGAAGTAATAACAAATATTCAAGTCCAGAAGTATTTTGGAAACAATGATCATAACATGGACTCATGTGAAATAAATTATCAAAAAACAGAATACTTGGGTTCAACAAAGACCTTAAACTTTAGACAGGCAGATTTTAATAAACGGAGGACTAATCTACAAGGAATAAACTGGGATGGTGTTTTGCAGGGAAAATTTTAGATAAATGGGCAGTCTTTAAAACATTGTTAGAAAAGAAAACTTATCAGTGTGTAATAAATATAAAACAAACAATGCTAAACCAATGAGGCAAAATAAACAGGTAGGGGAGCAAATCGAAAAGGAGAGGAAGGCGTGTAGATTCTTAAAGTCAGAAGGGACGGAGACATTGTATCAAAATTATAAGCAATGTAACAAAAGTTGCAAAAGGGCAATCAAATTAGCAAAATTGAAAATGAAAAAAGGTTTGCAAATAAAACGTAAGATCAACCCTAAAAAGTTATTTAAGTACCTTGATAACAAAAAAATGAGAGACGAAAATATAGGACCCTTTCAGTGTGAGATGGGTAGGCAGATTATTGGAGATAAGGAAAAAGCTGAGGTATTAAACAAATTCTATGACTGTATTTACCAGGGAAGAATCAATTTCAATTGTAGTGCCGCAGGAGGAAGCCACAACCTCCATATTAATGAACAATTGGTTAACTGAGGAAGATGTTCATAAGCAGCTTGATAAAAATAAAGTTAATAAGGCACCTGGCCCCGATGACATACATCCAAGAGTTCTCAAGGAGTTAAGCTCAGTAATAGCAAAACCATTAAATGTAATATTAAAGTACTCTATTTCCACATGCTCGGTACCACAAGATTGGCGTAAAGCAGACATGCCTATATTTAAAAAGAGAGCTAGATAACACCAGGGGAATTACAGACCTGTAAGTCTGACATCAATAGTGAAGGTTTAGTTCAGGAATTCCTAATGGATAACAACATTATTAGCAATAGTCAGCATGGATTTATGAAGGATAGGTCGTA
This sequence comes from Ascaphus truei, assembly GCF_040206685.1. Taxonomy (NCBI): domain Eukaryota; kingdom Metazoa; phylum Chordata; class Amphibia; order Anura; family Ascaphidae; genus Ascaphus; species Ascaphus truei. The sequence goes on from NC_134488.1 coordinate 4,087,414, forward strand.
CCTGTCACGGGAGACCAGGTTTATCAACCCCAGCGAGTGGCTCAGTGAGTAAAAGACACTGAGTGGCACTGAAGCAGAGGAGCCTGGTTCAATTCCTGGTGTCGGCTCCTTGTGACCTTGGGCAAGTCACTTTATCTCTCTGTGCCTCAGGCACCAAAAACATAGATTGTAAGCTCCACGGGGCAGGGACCTGCGTCTGTAAAATGTCTCTGTAAAGCGCTACGTATAACTAGCAGCGCTATACAAAAACATGCTATTATTATTATTATTATACCGGGATCATTGATTGAGCAAAGCAAGGAGGTAAAATAAATTGTAATTTATTTCAGGAAAAGACATACACACAATGTAACACAATTTACAGGGATAGCACGCTTACTGGGAACGGGGCGAACAAATAAATCTATCCTCTAAACGAAATTCACAAAAATTACCTCTGTAGGAACACTTTCCAATGACTGGTAGGTACTCACGAAAATCCTGGAACTGATTTCGGCATGCAATGCCAGACACGACCACTATGTTCTTCAGAAATGGGACTTAGAAGAATTCTTGAGTCAAAATCTTTGAAGCCGGCTTGCGTCTATTATGTTCAGAGCATCTTTGAATTTGCCGCTGTTGGTTTGGCGCTTGGAATCTGCACTTCTCATTGGCTGCAAGGTTCCTTATGGGTTTCAGTGTCCACTCACAAACCTCTACAGCAAACCTGCACAACATGCGGCCCGCGACGGACCCCCTTCAACCCCCCCTTTTCCCCCCTTCCCTGGTAGAGAAAGGACGCGCTCCAGCAGGAGCGCGCTCCATCAGTGTCTGTGCGCGCCCTCCCCTAACCTCCCTCCTCCCTCAGCCTGCTCCAGCAGGGGGATGCGCTCTAGCAGTGTAGCGTGACCCGGAACTTCCGGGTCTGCTTCTAGAGCGCGCTTCCCTCAAGTTACACGTCACCCTGCCGCTACCGCATCCGTTGCCGTGGCCGCCATCACTTCTGCCGCCGCCGCCATCACCTCTGCTGCTGTCGCCATCATCATCAGGTAAGCATGGGGGGCTGCTGCTGACATGGGGTGGCTGCTGCTATGGGGGGCTGCTGCTATGGGGGGGGCTGCTGCTATGGAGGGGGCTGCTGCTATGGAGGGGGCTGCTGCTATGGGGGGCTGCTGCTATGGGGGGGCTGCTGCTGACATTGGGAGGCTGCTGCTGACATTGGGAGGCTGCTGCTGACATGGGGAAGCTGCTGCTGACATTGGGAGGCTGCTGCCATGGGGGGGCTGCTGCTAACATGGGGGGCTGCTGCTGACATGGGGGGCTGCTGCTGACATGGGGAGGCTGCTGCTGATATGGGGAGGCTGCTGCTGACATGGGGAGGCTGCTGCTGACATTGGGAGGCTGCTGCTATGGAGGGGCTGCTGCTGACATAGGGGCTGCTGCTGACATGGGGGGCTGCTGCTGACATGGGGGGGGCTGCTGCTGACATGGGGGGGCTGCTGCTGACATGGGGGGCTGCTGCTGACATGGGGAGGCTGCTGCTGACATGGGGGAGGAGGCTGCTGCTGACATAGGGGGAGCTGCTGATGACATGGCGAGGCTGCTGCTGACATGGGGAGGCTGCTGCTGACATGGGGAGGCTGCTGCTGACACAGGGGGCTGCTGCTGCTGACATGGGGAGGCTGCTGCTGACACAGGGGGGCTGCTGCTGCTGACATGGGGAGGCTGCTGTTGACATGGGGAGACTGCTGCTGACATGGGGGGGCTGCTGACATGGAATGAGCTGGGGGGGCCTGCTGACATGGAATGGGTTGTGGGGGGCTGCTGCTGACATTGGAAGGCTGCTGCTATGGGGGGGCTGCTGCTGACATGGGGAGGCTGCTGACATGGGGGGCTGCTGCTGACATAGGGGGCTGCTGCTATGGGGGGGCTGCTGCTATGTGGGTCTGCTGCTATGGGGGGGCTGCTGCTGACATGGGGGGTGTTGCTGACATGGGGAGGCTGCTGCTGACATGGGGAGGCTGCTGCTGACATGGGGAGGCTGCTGCTGACATGGGGGGGCTGCTGCTATGGGGGGGCTGCTGCTGACATGGGGAGGCTGCTGCTGACATGGGGAGGCTGCTGCTATGGGGAGGCTGCTGCTTACATGGGGGGGCTGCTGCTGACATGGTGGGGGGCTGCTGCTGACATGGCGAGGCTTCTGCTGCTGACATGGCGAGGCTTCTGCTGTTGACATAGGGGGGCTGCTGCTGACATGGAAGGGCTGCTGCTAACATGGGGGGGCTGCGGCTGACATGGGGGGGCTGCGGCTGACATGGGGAGGCTGCTGCTGACATGGGGAGGCTGCTGCTGACATGGGGAGGCTGCTGCTGACATCGGGGGGGCTGCTGCTGACATGGAATGAGCTGGGGGGGCTGCTGCTGACATGGAATGGGTTGTGGGGGGCTGCTGATATGGGTTGTGGGGGGCTGCTGATGTGGGTTGTGGGGGCTGCAGATGTTTCCGAAATTAGTTAATTTTAATGAAAGTATTTTAAATGTAATTTTGTTTCAAGTAAACATTCTAAATAAATGTGTTATTTTGAATAATAAACGCTGTTTTACCCGTGCGGCCGACTCTGTTTTCCTTGTGAGGTGCAGGGGGGAGGGTGATGGGAGGTGCAGGGGGGGAAGAGTGATGGGAGTTGCAGGGGGGGAAGAGTGATGGGAGGTGCAGGGGGGGAAGAGTGATGGGAGGTGCAGGGGGGGAAGAGTGATGGGAGGTGCAGGGGGGAAGAGTGATGGGTGGTGCAGGGGGGGAAGAGTGATGGGAGGTGCAGGTGGGGAGAGTTATGGGGGGAGAATGATTGGAGGTGCAGGATGATGATGAGAGGTGCTGGATGAGAGATGATGCTGATGATTTTTTTTCCCTTGGAGCAGGTCGGCCCTTCGCACTTTACGAGTTGTGCAGGCCTGCTCTACAGCCTGTGCAAAACGTAATAGATCAAAAGTGGTGCTCTATAATAAGCTTTAAACACGTGTTAATCCAATATTAACATATAAACCATAAATTGAATAAATATAAGTGATACAAACAAATCCTTGAATGCTGCTGTGACCCAGTGCAGGACTGCTCTTTCAATCCCAGGTGAATATGACGACGTGGTGATCAAAGGGAAGCGCAAACATGTGGAGATATAAAAAATAAAACTGATGGTGCAGTATTGTGACAAATAAGTGTGTATTCTTCTTTAAGTCTGCTGTTATTTATACTCACAAGTGTGAGGATGATACTGTGTACGTAAAGGTATCTTTGGGTATATGTCTGCAGTGATGATAAACTGTCTGGAACCTCGGTGTGGGAATGTATTCCTTAAATGGTTTCTGTGTTTAACCATTTAAGGAATACATTCCCACACCGAGGTTCCAGACAGTTTATCATCACTGCAGACATATACCCAAAGATACCTTTACGTACACAGTATCATCCTCACACTTGTGAGTATAAATAACAGCAGACTTAAAGAAGAATACACACTTATTTGTCACAATACTGCACCATCAGTTTTATTTTTTACTGCTCTACAGCCTATCAGAGCGTGGGAATTTTCCTCCCAGCCAATCACTGATTTGCCGGTATTGTAAGGTCGGGGGGGTACCTTTTCTCAGTCTGCCAAGGAGCATGCGCCAATCTGGCACCGCTGCCTCTTTGCATGCTGAGCCCACCCACTGTCCAGGCTCCACAGAGTCTGGGTTCTGGCAACTGGTGGTCGGATAGCCCTGTGTTAGCTCAGGATGCGTGTACTCAAGCAGAACTGCAGTACCCCTCCTGTTCTAACACCTTGGCATCTCTGGGGCTTTCAAGTCAGGACTTCGCAAAGACCCAAAGGCACCAAGCTTGGTAGCCATCTGGTCTCTTGGAATCCATGACTTGGAAATCCCACAGTACATTCACAGGTTATCAGTACATATACCTATTAAATATAACTATTTAATCAAATATACTGGGTCCAGTCTTCTGTGTGATACAAATATTTAAGTCCCTATTCTGGTGTCAGGGATAGAGTGGGTGTATATATTGCCTACACTCACTAGCCTCATACTTGGCACACTTTAGAAAAGACAAACTTTTTACACACAAGAAATCATGCTCAGCTTTATCACTGTCACGCCTGTATGCCCGCAGACCTGGCAAGACCCCAGTACTGAGGTGGGAACGGTATTACACCACACACCCACAGCAGTGGGAGCAAGCCCGGAGTGTGGTATAGCGTTGCTGGGCCTGTAGAGAGAGTTGTTAGTTATACTTGCAATGCCTGTTGGTGTAAGCGTAAGAATGGTCGTGTCCGTGTGCCAATGTCCAGGGGTCCAGAGAGCAGAGTAGTCCAGGGCAAGCAGGGGTCAAAAGCCAGGGAAATCCAAGGTAAACACAGAAGCAGGATACAGCAGAGACACAGAGGGAGCACAGCATAGGTCAGCACACACAGGGAAACAGGAACTATGCAGAGCGAGGAAGAAGAGGACAGACAGGGATTATAAAGGGAGACACACCAATAGGAGAGAGGGGAGGACCAGAGAGAGAAGTGGGAGACAACAGAGATAGGTCAGGGAGAGAAGAGGAGGAGACAGAAGGGGCAGTCAGGGGAATGACCTGTAGGGATTGGGAGGAGGAGTCAGGAGCGTGACAGGCCAGATAAGAGGAGCGTGTGCGCGCGCCCTCTGTAAGTTGAGGGTTCGCGCACACAGGCTGTGACAGGGAGATGGCCCGCAGGGACTGAGAGGAGGGAGCAGAAGGGTGACAGAGCCCAGAGGAGGAGCGTGTGCGAGCGCCCTCTGCGAGCTGAGGGAGCACGTGCACAGGCCGCGTCACCAGGTGCGCGGAGTGCCGCGCCGCGGGCACCCCGCTGGAGGAAGGCAGAGGAGAGGACGGAGCAGCCAGGGAAGGTGAGATACTGGCCACGGGCACAGGGGGAGTCAGGGAGCGTCACTGCAGGGGCTCGGGGATCGCGCGACCTGCAGGGCATGCGCTGAGGTAGTGGGAGAGAGGTAGACGGAATGGGACAGGAGTGGGAAAGGGTAGAGGGATTGGCAGTAGATGGGACAGAGGGAAAAGAAGGGGAAGGAATCCCCTGAATCATCACAGTATCCCCCCCTTGAGGATCGATCTCTGAGCGATCCAACCACGGCTTGAGGGGGAATTTTTGGTGGAATTGAAGTAGTAGTCTTGGGGCATGGATGTGATGTGCAGGTACCCATGAGCGTTCTTCTGGGCCGTAGCCCTTCCAGTGGACCAGGAATTGGAGTTTATATTTGGACCAGCGGGAATCGATAATTGATTGGACCTCATACTCCTGTTGTCCTAGGGTGGAGACTGGATCGGGTTTCCGAGAGGGAACAGGAAAATGAGGACTAGGTACGAAAGGTTTAAGAAGGGAAGCGTGGAAAATGGACAGAATCTTCATAGTAGGAGGAAGGTCGAGACGGTAAGACACAGGATTCATTTTCTCCAAAATTTTGAATGGACCTAGGAAACTAGGAGATAGTTTAGGCGATGGTGTTTTCAGCCTAATATTTTTTGAGGATTACCACACCCGGTCGCCAGGTTTGAAGGAAGGCCCAGGTTGACGATGACGATCTGCCTTGGACTTTTGTTTGGCAATGGCAAAATTGGTGCCGCAATCGGAGCGTATTTGTTTAACTGGTCCTCTGACTGCAAAGAATCTTCTGAATTCTGAAGCTCGAAGCGTCCATAGATTCTATGATCTCGATGTGCATTGCTCTTGTACTCATGCAGGTGAAGAGTACCGCCCATTGTTTACTGTCCGCTAGTCCACCCCTCGTTCTACGTGAGATGACCATCCAGGGTCCAGAAACATTGAGTTCTACACAGGTAAAGGGGGGTTTTGTACTAAGTCTATCAATTGGTAAGTCTGCCATCCTTTGATCTTGACTTTTGCCCCGCAACATTCAGCACCTAACACATTTGTGGAGATTACTGGCCACGCACCTTTTCATGCCAAAGACCCAAATGCCTGCTGCCCTGATAGCGCCTTCAGTGAAGTGTCGTCCTTGATGCATGACTTGTTCATGGTAGAAGCGCACCAACAAAGTGGCGATGTGATGCCGGCCAGGGATGATAAGAGGATTGCTTTCCTCCCTGCTCAGTTGGGACTTGTTGAGGCGGCCTCCTATTTTCATGAGGCTGTCATCGTCGATGAAGGGATTTAACGTCCAAAGTGGGCTGTTTTTAGGGATGCTTCCCTCCACGAATGCAACTGATCTCCTCCGCATACGTCTCTCTCTGAACATGACGGAGAATAGTTTCCTTTGCCCTTGTAACTTCGTCCATGGTGCGCAACTCTTTGCAGATGTGCCAGCCGGACAGCCGGTCATTTTACCACCTGGTGTCTGGCGGAAGGAGATAGCTATGTGCCTCAGATGGGCTACTGCTCGCAGCAGAGCTGTCCACATTGAGAAGTGATGGAATCGGCATGATCCGAATGCGTTTCTGTGCAGTACATTCGTGAGTAACACGGATACTTGAGGCCTTATCTCCGTGTCCTCAGGATCCACAAGTTTGAAATTGTCAGCTGGGGTTGATGGCGTTTCTGCGGGCAGCGTAAGAAACGTTGGTCCTGTGAGCCACGACGTGTTCTGTAGTTGCACTGCAGGCACTGACCTAGTGGCATGGTCTGTAGGATTTTGGTCTGTGAGCACATGGTGCCATTGTTCTGGTTAGGTTGACTTCCAGATTCTTTCTACACGGTTGGCCACGTATACGTAGAATCTTCTTTTCTTGTTACATATGTAATCCAGTACCACCTTGCTATCTGTGTAGAATCTGACAGCATCTGGTTTGCAGTCCATCTCATTTTCAATGAGTTCTGCCAGTTCTACTGCTAATACTGCACTACATAGCTCGAGTCTGGGTATAGTGTAGTCGGGTTGTGGTGCCAGTTTAGCTTTGCCAAGGATAAACCTGATATGGCAACTTCCACCCACGTCCATGGTTTTTAAGTAGGCCACCGCTGCTATGGCCTTTGTAGAGGCATCTGAGAACACGCAAAGCTCTTTGTTTTGTGCAGCGGTGAGAGATGTAGGTGAGTAGGGGCGTGGGATCAGAAGTTGCTCTAGGATCTTCAAAGAATCCTTCCACATTTCCCACTCCTTCTGTCTTTCTGGAGGTAGTGGGGTATCCCATTCCTACTTTTCGAAGGGCATTTCTCTGAGAAGAGACTTCCCTTGAATAGTGACTGGAGCCATGACTCCCAGCGGGTCGTAAAGACTATTGACCGTGGCCAGGACTCCGCGTCGGGTGTAGGGTTTTTCTTCGATGTACACCTGGAATGTGAACGCGTCTGTTTTGAGATTCCAGCTGATCCCCAGACTCTGCTGTATGGGAGGCATGTCTGTCCCCAGATCCAAGTTCTTAAGATCATTTGCATGATTGTCTACGTGGAACGCCTTCATGACTATGGCGCTATTGGACGCTATTTTATGCAATCTTAGGTTGGCGTTTGCTAACATCTTTTGTGTCCTTTTAAGTAGATATATGGCTTCTTCTTCGGTGGGGACCGATTTCAACCCGTCGTCTACATAGAAGTCTCTTTCGACTAAATTCCTCGCATCTTTCACGAACACTGCTTTTCCTTCTTGAGACGTTCTTCTGAGGCCGTAGGCAGCCACCGCAGGTGATGGGCTTTTACCGAAGACATGTACTTTCATGCGGTACTCTATGATTTCGTCCTTTATGTCGTCATTCTGGTACCACAGGAACCTTAGGTAGTTTCGGTTGTCTTCTCGCACAAGGAAGTAGTGGAACATCTGTTGGATGTCTGCTGTTATGGCGATTGGCTCCTTGCGGAAGCGGATCAACACTCCTAGAAGACTGTTTGTCCGGTCCGGTCCGGTGAGGAGAATATTGTTTAGGGAGACTCCCTGGTGCTGAGCGTTGGAATCGAATAATACTCGGATTTGGCCAGGTTTCTGGGGGTGGTAGAAACCAAATGATGGTAGGTACCAGCATTCTTCGCCTTCCATCAGTGGGGGTGCCGGTTCTGCGTGAACACTGAGGAATATCTTCTGCATGAAGGCCACAAAGTGTTTCTTGGTCTCCGGTTTCCTTTGCAGGTTACGGCGGAACGAAGTGAGCCTAGACATGGCGTTGTCTCTGTTGTTTGGAAACGTCTTCTTGTTGAACGGAATGGTAACGGGGCTACCCAACTGCCTAGTTCATCCTTGAAGAGCTCCTTATCATTAACCTCAGGAATTCTTTATCCCCCCTTAGAATGAGCCTTTTTGTCATCGTCCTTCGTTGTCTGGAACTTCGTACACCCTAAGTAATTGGTGCATTTGTCTGCCACAAGCACGTCTCCATCTATCCTTCTGGTCTTGAGCTTCTCGTGTACCAGGAAGTGGTTCGGACATGGTTTGAAGCGGGATGCACGACCGTTCTCCAACAGGTTTGTTCGTAGGGCGTCTACATTGTCGGGTCCGCGTATCCTGTCTATGCATACTTCTCCCACGACAACCCACCATAGATCGAGCCTTGGAGCGTTATGGTTCCCGTTTCGCTGTTCGTGGATCTTGTGTGCTCTCATGATGTCCCTGAAAAGCAGCAGCAAGATCTGGGCGCCTTCGTCTAGTGGTGGGATACTGTATGATCGGCAATAGCTTTGAGATGGGGGTGGTGACATAGTTACATAGTAGATGAGGTTGAAAAAAGACGTACGTCCATCAAGTTCAACCCATGCTAAATTTAGACAACAGATACTTTATTCTATATCTATACTTACTTATTGATCCAAAGGAAGGCAAACAAAAAACCCCATGAAGGGGAAAAATTAATTCCTTCCTGACTCCAAGAATTGGCAATCGGATTAATCCCTGGATCAACATCCTTCCCATGTATACTTATTTGGTATATCCCTGTATACCTTTCCCATCTAAAAAGATGTCCAACCTTTTTTTGAACAAATCTATTGTATCTGCCATCACAGTCTCCATGGGTAATGAATTCCACATTTTAACTGCCCTTACTGTAAAGAACCCTTTCCTTTGTTGCTGGTGAAATTTCCTTTCTTCCAACCTTAAGGGATGGCCTCGAGTCCTTTGTACTGCCCGTGGGATGAATAGTTCTTTTGAAAGCTCCTTGTATTGTCCCTGAATATGTTTGTATATAGTTATCATATCCCCTCTTAGACGCCTCTTTTCTAATGTAAATAAATCTAATTTAGCTAGCCTCTCCTCATAAGTTAGAATGTCCATCCCCTTTATTAATTTGGTGGCTCTTCTCTGCACTCTCTCTAGTTCAATAATGTCTTTTCTTAGGATTGGTGCCCAAAATTGTACTCCATATTCAAGGTGTGGTCTTACTAATGCTTTGTAAAGGGGCATAATTATGTTTACTTCCCTACCATCGATTGCCCGTTTGATGCAAGATAAGATCTTGTTTGCCTTTGCAGCTACTGCATGACATTGGGTACTATTGCTAAGCCTGCTGTCTACAAGCACTCCTAAATCCTTCTCCATCAAGGATTCCCCCAATATATCTCCATTTAATTTGTAAGTCGCCTTTTTATTCTTGCATCCCAAATGCATAACCTTACATTTATCTGTATTAAACCTCATTTGCCATTTACCTGCCCACGTTTCCAGTCTCTCCAAGTCCTTCTGAAGAGAAATTGCATCCTGCTCTGATTCTATTACTTTACACAATTTAGTATCATCAGCAAATATGGAGACTTTGCTCTCGATCCCAACCTCAAGGTCATTAATAAACAAGTTAAAAAGCAGGGGTCCCAGTACCGATCCTTGAGGTACTCCACTCACGACTTTAGCCCAACTTGAAAAAGTTCCATTTATGACAACCCTGTGTTGTCTGTCCTTTAACCAGTTTTCAATCCAGGTGCATATATTATTACTGAGTCCAATTTTCTTTATTTTGTACACCAACCTCTTGTGTGAAACCGTATCAAAAGCCTTTGCAAAATCTAAGTAGACCACATCAACTGCATTACCCTGGTCTAAATTCCTACTTACCTCCTCAAAGAAACAAATGAGGTTAGTTTGGCAAGATCTATCCTTCATAAATCCATCCTGACTATTACTAATAATTTTGTTTTCCCTTAGGTATTCCTGAATATTATCCCGTATTAAAGCTTCAAGTAGTTTCCCTACTATTGAAGTCAGGCTTACAGGTCTGTAATTCCCCGGGTGTGATCTAGCTCCCTTTTTAAATATAGGCACCACATCTGCTTTAAGCCAATCTTGTGGTACTGAGCCTGTGGAAATGGAGTCCTTGAATATTAAATATAATGGTTTGGCTATTACTGAGCTTAACTCCTTGAGAACTCTTGGATGTATGCCATCGGGGCCAGGTGCCTTATTTACTTTAATTTTTTCAAGTCGCTTATGAACTTCTTCCTCAGTTAACCAATTGTTCATTAATATGGAGGTTGTGGCTTCCTCCTGTGGCGCTACTATTGAACTTGATTCTTCCCTGGTAAACACAGAGGCAAAGAATTTGTTTAATACCTCTGCTTTCTCCTTATCTCCAATAATCTGCCTACCCATCTCACACTGAAAGGGTCCTATATTTTCGTTTCTCATTTTTTTGTTATTAAGGTACTTAAAGAACTTTTTAGGATTATCCATTTTTGCTAATTTAATTGCCTTTTTGCAATTTTTGTTACATTCCTTAGAATTCTGATACGATGTCTCTGTCCCTTCTGACTTAAAGAATCTAAACGCCTTCCTCTTCTTGTCCATTTCCTCCCCTACCTGTTTATTTAGCCACATTGGTTTTGACTTATTTCTTGTATACTTATTACCCAAGGGTATACACTGATAAGTGTGCTTTTCTAACAATGTTTTAAAGACTGCCCATTTATCTTCTACATTTTTCCCTGCAAAAACATCATCCCATTGTATTAGTACTAGATTAGACCTCAGTTTATTAAAGTCTACCTTTCTAAAGTTTAAAGTCTTTGTTGAACCCAAGTAATCTGTTTTTTGATAATTTATTTCAAATGAGACCATGTTATGATCACTGTTACCCAAATGTTCCAGGACTTGAATATTTGTTATTACTTCTACATTGTTTGATATGACCAAATCCAGAACTGCCCCTCTCCTGGTTGGCTCCTCAATCATTTGGGTCATATAATTATCTTTAAGCACCCCCAAAAACCTGTTTCCTTTTGTTGTAATGCTAATCTCATTGCCCCAGTCTATGTCTGGATAATTAAAATCCCCCATTATGCAAACATGACCCAGTTTTGATGCCTTCTGCATTTGCAAATGTATTTTAGCTTCCTCAATCTCACAGATATTTGGTGGTTTATAGCATATTCCCACAAACATTTTCTTTATACTTTTACCTCCACTGCTAAATTCTATCCACAAGGTCTCTACATTTTCATCATTCCCTTCATAGACATCATCCCTTATAATAGGTTTTAGATCTGGTTTAAGTACAGGTAGTATGATACAGGTAAGTATGTCACTCAATATATATAATATATATATATATATATATATATATATATATATATATATATATATACAGTATACAGAGTTATAGTTATACAGTATATAGTTAGTGCATTATACTGTAGATAAAGTGAAATATTGTGAAATACTCAATGCACTTTAATGCACAGGATGTACACTGTACCGTATATTTGTATTAGACATGTGTGTGCTGTCTAACCTACAGTACAGTAGTATAGTTATAGTTATACAGTATATACAGTAGTTAGTGCAATATAGATAAAATGCAGTAAATCCCCCCCCCCCCTCCAATACTGGCAGATACTGTCAGATACTGTAAGACAGTGCTCCAATCCATAACTTGTTATAGTTTTACTGTAGTTATACATACTGTATATAGTTTGACAGTAGTTATAGTCAAATATTGTGAAATACTCAATGCCTTTAATGCACTTTAATGAATTTTCTTTTCAGAGCTGCAGCACTACAGGAAAGGGGGGGGGGCATGTGTAAAAGTACTGTACTGTGTGTATACGGCAAGAACAGTCAGTAAGTTACACTACCCCCCCCCCTCTCTCAATGACAAAAGACCTAGAGTACAGACTGCAATGCAGCCATTACGAAGAAGATAAAGACAAGCTTGTACATTTGGAAGAAGAGGTGACCTACTGTATTTTTGTATTATTTTTTTATGATTATCCTGCACAAATAAAATTGGTCCTTCTTTAAATTCATGAGAATCATTTGAAATTTGTGTTGTGCGTGTGTGGGGGGGGGGGGGTGGAGAGGGCTGTATGCAGGATTATTATTAGTTCAAATAAATCTTTTGAACAGGTCATCATAATGTTTTGAAACCCACACCATCAAATAAAAATTACAGTATGCCACTCACCTCATAAAGTACAGTAAGTTGCTTGGGCCAGTCAGGTGACTTTTTAAAAGTATATAAGCAAACACATAGAAGCCTATGCTGTTTGCAGCCATACTTGAAGAAGACATGCTTAAAGTAGAATTTTAAAGGAAGTTCAAAAAGAAGTGGAAAAGTGGACAATACATTCTGGTTCTGATTCCTGCATTTGATCTACGCTGGAACAGAGGATATCATCTATCCCAGACTGCACATCTCAACACTTAACTTTTGCTGTGATCCCGCCTTTACTTTTTAGATTTGCTGTTACCTCACTTATTTTCAAATTATGCACTTCCTTCCACCAGCCTCATCATGTCTCTAACTCTATTCATATATCTCCATCTCTCCTATCTTCACTGCTTCTCATGAACTCCTTTCTTACCTGCACCCTCTGTCACCACACACCTATACCCCCTGCACTAAAACACACCCATACAAATCATCCTCACACATCCTCTTTCTATCCATGCTTCTCCTCCTTGCTTCTGGGGACATCTTTCCCAATCCTGGTCCCTGCCTTATTTCTACATGCTCTCGTCCTCGCCTCCCACATGCAACTTCACCTCTTCTGGTGTCAACCCCTCTAACCTCATACCCATCCCCTTCCACCCTCCCTCCTCTCTCCCTTTCTCCTCTGCCCTTTGGAATGCTCGCTCCCTTTCTAGCAAGTGCCTCTCTGTGCATGACTTCTTTCTCTCTCACTCTCTGCTCCCATTTGCTATAACTGAGACCTGACTCTCTCAATCTGACTCTGCTCTGGAAGCTGCCCTCTCCTATGATAGCCTTTCCTTCTCCCACACTCCATGCCCTGATGGCAGGGGTGGAGGCGTGGGGCTCCTGCTCTCCTCTATCTGCCATTACCGAACCCTTCCTATTCCCCCCTCTCTTGCTTTTCCCTCCTTTGAGGTCCACACTGTCCAGATCTTCTCTCCTCTCCCTGTCCATGTGGCGGTCATCTATCGCCCACCTACCTCTACTCATCCCCCTTCTGCTTTTCTCTCTCACTTTGAATCCTGGCTCTCTTTCTTTCTCTCCTCAGACTCCCCTATTCTTCTCCTTGGGGACTTCAATTGCCACATTGATGATCCCTCTCTTCCTTGGGCTTCCTGCTTTCTCTCTCTAACCTCTTCTTTTGGCCTGCAACAGTGGACTGCAGCCAGCACCCACAAGGATGGCCACTTCCTAGACCTGGTTTTCACTAAAAATGTTTCTCTCTCTGGTTTCCCCATTTCCCCCTTTCCTCCCTGACCATCACCTCATCTCATTTTCTCTCCTGCTTCTTCACTCCGCCCTCTCCATCTACCCCTCGTTTCTGCAGAAACCTGCACTGTATTAACCTACCAGCTTTTGATTTCATTTTACGATCCTCCCTCTCCTCTCTCAGTTCTGCTTCAGACTCTGATAACCTGGTCAGGAACCTCAACTCTGCCTTATCCTCCTCTCTTGATCTACATGCCCTACTTTCTCTCTGCCGTCCTCTCCCTTCTAACCCCAGACCATGGCTAAATTCACACACACACATGCTGCGTTCCTCCACTCGTTCCTCTGAATGTCTCTGGAGGAAATCTCATACGCTTGCAGACTTCTTTCACTACAAATTTATGCTGTCTTGTTTCAACTCTGCCCTCCCTCAGGCTAAACAAACCTACTTTTCATCACTAATCAACACGCACAAGTCTAACCCACGCCGACTCTTTTCTGTCTTTGACTCTACTCAAACCACCCTCGGCTGCCTCCTCTTCTTCCTCCATCTCACCTCAGGACTTTGCTGACTTTTTTAAGGAAAAGGTGGAATCTATACATCAGAACATCCCATCTGTTGCCCCCTCCCATCCCACACCGCTTCCTAACTCTCCTCCTGCCTTCCTTGACTCTTTTTCTGCTGTCTCGGAGGAGGATGTGTCACTGCTGATCTCCTCTTCTCCCTCTACCACCTGCCCTCTTGATCCCATTCCCCCCATCTCCTAAAACCTCTTCCCTTCTATAATCCCTGTCTCCCTCCTGCCTTTTGCCTCCAAACTCCTTGAACGCCTTGTATTCTCTCGATTGCTACACTTTCTCAACACCTCTACAATCTGGCTTCCACACCGCTCACTCGACTGAAACAGCCCTCACTAAAATAACTGATGACCTCCATGCTGCCAAAGACAGAGGTCATTACACTCTGCTCATACTACTCGACCTCTCTGCAGCATTTGACACCGTGGGCCGCACTCTTCTCCTTCACATTCTCCATACTCTTGGTATTCGGAACAAAGCTCTATCCTGGATCTCCTCTTACCTCTCCCATCGTACTATCAGTGTTGATTTTGCTAACACCTTCCCCTCCTCTATCGATCTCTCTGTGGGGGTATCCCAAGGCTCTGTCCTGGGACCCTTTCTCTTTTCTCTTTACACACTCTCTCTAGGTGACCTAATCACATCTTTTGGGTTCAAATATCACCTCTATGCTGACGACACACAAATTTGCCTTTCAACCCCTGACCTTACACCTGCTATACAGACCAAAGTTTCTGAATGTCTCTCTGGAATATCATCCTGGATGGCCATTCACCGACTGAAACTCAACATGGCAAAAACAGAGCTCCTTATACTTCCTCCCAACCCTGGCCCTACTACCTCCTTCCACATTAGTGTTGGAAGTACCATCATTCACCCAGTAGCCCAAGCACGCTGCCTAGGGGTCACACTCGACTCCTCTCTCACATTCGCCCCTCACATTCAAAACATATCTAAAACCTGTTGCTTTCTCCGTCACAATATAACAAAGATACGCCCTTTCCTCTGTTGCTCGACTGCTAAAACTTTGTCTCAGGCCCTCATTCTCTCCCGCCTTGATTACTGTAACCTCCTGCTAACTGGCCTTCCTGCCTTTCACCTGTCTCCCCTACAATCAATCCTAAACGCTGCTGCCAGAATCACTCTACTATTTCCGAAATCTGTCTCAGTCTCCCTTGTTGAAATCACTCTTCTGGCTTCCTATCAAATCACACATGCCGCACTCAATTCTCCTCCTCACTTTTAAAGATTTACACTCTTTTGCTCCTACCTACATCTCAGCCCTAATTTCTCGCTATGCACCATCCCGACTCTTGCGTTCTGCTCAAGAATGTCTTCTCTCTACCCCCTTTGTATCTAAAGCCCTCTCCCGCCTTAAACCTTTCTCACTATCTGCCCCGCACCTATGAAATGCCCTTCCCCTCAATGCTCGACTAGCACCCTCTCTATCCACCTTTAAGACCCACCTTAAGACACACTTGCTTAAAGAAGCATATGAGTAACACTGTGGCTAATACTATACACGATACATAAAGCTTGGCCCCTGCAGACGCACTTACCTGAATGACCTCCTACTGTCTCTGTACGTTCTCCCCACCAATTAGATTGTAAGCTCCCCGGAGCAGGGACTCCTCTTCCGAAATGTTACTTTTATGTCTGAAGCACTTATTCCCATGATCTGTTATTTGTATTATTTGTTATTTATATGATTGTCACGTGTATTACTGCTATGAAGCGCTATGTACACTAATGGCGCTATATAAATAAAAAAAAAGCAAAGGTAATGCTGCACACCACAATCTGAATAAAAGATACTTGCTGTTACTGGTGCTCCTGGAACAGGGGAGTTCCTGACAATGACAAGCTCCAAAGCAGGCTAAAAAAAGAGAAGGTTCTAGGGCACTACGGATTTCAAAATAATTTATTGAACAGGCACAACGTTTCAACCACCAAGCGTGGTCTTTCTCAAGTGAAGATATGATACTAAACAAAAAATAGTCTACTACTTATAGCCCATACCCCAGGTGTAGTCATTTAAAAACATCCGGACTCTCCCACTCATGGCTTGCTGTAATGCACATGCGCGCGCACATCCGTGATCCTGTCGCTTCTAGGTGATGTCATCTTTGGGGAAAGCCCTGCCATCCGATAGGTCCTGTCTTCCTTCACTGCTCCTCACGCTGGAGATCTTGGCATCCCATCCAGGCGCATGCGCGATCACATATCCGGCACCCCTGCTCTCTTTCTGATGACGTCATCATGTAGAGGCGTGCTCTCCAAAGGCCCGTCTGTCCTACGATGTCCTGCTGTATACCCATAGTCATAGGGAAGCAGCACCAACAGTCCTGAACTATATGCAATAAAATCCCAAAGTTGTCCTTTTTACACCTTGTCTGGAGTCTTTGAGGGGGATGGGCAGCGGGCATATAGAGGTACATAGGTTAGGAGAGAAAAAAACCATAAGTGAGAGCCCCGTAGTAAAACATACAAGGTGATACTCACATACTTCCCAGGTTTAAAAAACATACCCAAGAGAAGTAAAAGTGTTTACTTTCAAGTGGAGTGCCGGCTGTTTTTTGGATTATATATATATCACTACTGGTATTTTAGTAGAAATCTCTCCAACATTATTTTCATCCCAGCGGGTAAAGTTTAATTTCTTCTCTTCTCATTTACAACATTAATGACAAATTGAATTAACTAGAGAAAAAAAAAGAAAAAGGTCTTTAGAGTTTACCTGATGTATTCACACAATAATATATACACCTGAATGTGTATATAATATAGATTTTATGTTTCTATGTGGTTATGTATTGAACTACAGTACAGGCAATCCTCGATTAGCCAACGGAATCCGTTCTGGGAGTAGTGTTGGATAGTGAAACCATTGTAAAGTGAGTCCCATGTTAATCAGTGGCGGAGAGCTTTGGATAACACATTCCGATGTTGGAAAACGGCCCTTAGTGTTGCATTGTAAAGCGTTGGATATGCCATTTGTTGTAAAGTGAAACGTTGGATAACGAGGACTACCTGTACTCTGTTATTTGTGTATATACGAAAATGTATCTCACCTTATTGTTACAAAGCCTGTTAATACATAGTTTTTTAAAAAAAATCATATTTGGGCATACATATTTTCCTCAAACTTAATGTTTTTGGTGTAATATGTTGCAAAATAGGATGTAAGGATGGTGCTGCGGGAAAAGTGTTTTTCCTACAATCTCACTCTCACGCCTAGATATATTTATTACCTGTGATAGAAAACGTAAAATTGTAAGCACCAAAGATCAGGTAGGCCAGGGTAGATCTGGCTCAGCCTACTCTGGGTTAGGTATCATTGAAATAGTATTTTACAGTGTATATATTTTCTTTTATAGTGGTACAAATTTAAGTTTTGGCTGCCGATTCCCAGATATCCTCCCAGTCATCTTTATCCATTTCCGTATTGAGGTCCTCAGCCCATTTTTTCATATATCTATGATTGATGGCTACTATTGGCAGTGATATTCCCGAGTAGATCTCCGATATCAGACCCTTGTTATATATACCGCTTGCACATAACTTTTCAAATGTTGTTGGTTCTGTAAATTTAATTTTTTGGGATATAGCTAATATAAAATGTCTGATCTGGAGAAAGCTAAATAGAGGAAAGTGATGGGGGTGGAATTTCAGTTCAAGATCTTGAAATGATATTATTGAGACTTTGTCCATTAAATCCGCCACCTTTTGGACATTGGCCTCTTTAAAATGTTTAAAATCAATGGTGGTGCAACCTGCAGGGAAATCCGGATTACCAAAAATAGGAGTCAATATGGAAGGAGAGGTTTTCAATTTATATTTTTCTTCATTTTTGGTCCATATCTTCCACGTACATTTCAATGCTCCCAAGACTGTCCTGCCCGGAACCATCTCCCCCCGCCCCCCCCCCCCCCCCCCCCCCCCGGGACCAAAGTATCGCTGCGAGAGTGAGGGGAGAAACATAGGAGGACTCAATCTCCAACCAGCAATACAATACTGGATTGTTACACCAAATCACCACTTGTTTTAAGTGGGCTGAGTAATAGTATTTAATAATATCTGGTACTCCTAGGCCTCCACACCCCTTAGACGCTAACATTACCGACCTTTCCACTCTTGGTCTTTTGTTTCTCCATATAAATTGGAAAATTTTATTTAGTAAATTTTTGAGTTCCGACAAGGGTACATTGACTGGTAGAGTTTGAAAGAAATACAAGAGTCTAGGGAGAATGCTCATTTTAACCGATGCTACTCTCCCCAGCCACGATATTTGGTATCTGTTCCAACATTCTAGGTCATCTTTAATTTTGGCAAAGAGGGAAGGGAAGTTACATTTATATAAAGATTCGTATGAATTAGATATTTTGACTCCCAGATATTTGATTTCTGAGTAGCTCCATTTTAAACTAAAGTTAATTTGTAATAATTTTACTTCAGGGGGCGAAGGGGATAGGTTCAGGGCCTGTGACGTATCATTATTGATCTTTGTTGGAGAGGATGTGGCCAGAAAGGAGATCTGGTACATATCTGGTGGTTTTGTCCCCAGATCCAGGTTTTCTGGAACATGATTAGAACTATTATTCAAGATGTTACTGGGGAAAGCATAGAGATGGACCCGCTGTCCTTTCTATTGGCCAAACACATAGAAGGACTCCTGACCCCTCAAAGGAAATTGGCAGCATTCATTCTCACTGCAGCACGCTGCTCAATAGCAGCTGCATGGAAAAAACTGAAAGCCCCATCAAAGCAAAAGGTTATCAGCAGAGTTAAGGAGGTCAGAATGATGGAGTTCATCTCAGCCCTCCTAACCCAGAAAACAGACCAGCATTATAAGGTCTGGGGCGCATGGCCTGAGTACTTCAAAAATAGAACCAGGGAATATATCTCAACCAAAGGGAAAACCTAGTACCGGAGCCGACGCTGGGCGGATAAAGGGGATGAGCCCCTTCCCTTGTCTCCCTTTCCTTCCCCCCCTCACTTCTTACCCTTTCCTCTCCCTCTTTCTTCTTCTGTTCTTTTCTCCCCTTTCAAGTAATAAAGCGATTAAAGACTTTGAAGATATCCGCCTCCCGATTGAAGGCCTAGAAGTATCTAAATGTTCTAAAGCTAAGATGGAGCTTATGTTGGCTTTAATGAAATGTCTTAAGACTTTATGACCAGATTATATGTTTAAATACAAAGAAAGATAGTTCTGTTGATCGAACTAAATCTATGTACATTGTTATTCCTGTTTCAAAGTCTTAAGGTGATACTACAAAAAACAATAAAAACGTTTGAACAAAAAATGTAAGCAAAGCTATTCAGACCACATTTTAGAAAGGTTTATACAATATGTATGCTTTAGAAAATGAAAGGGACAGAGACTAGAAGTACCTCTGGCTTGGAGACTAACAAACAGTCTGATCAACAAAATACATTAAATCAAGATTCTAAAAACTCTCCAAAGCATTTGTTTACCATTTAAAAATTTAAAAACAATAATTAAACATACTAGTTCAATTATTTGTAAAAAGGTATCAATCAGCTACATTTAAACAATTAAATATCCCGCTAACCTTAGATAACTATTGTCCTATCAGCGACTGCTCCTTTAATGGAAAACAAAGGAACAAATTATACTGTCTCAAATATTTCCAACAAGCTATGAAAACATATAGAAATTGGAAATTGTTATTAGTAAACTACACTAATAATAATTTTTGCCCTTGGTGCCTGGTCTGTTTGTTGCTTTTGCTAATAGTTTATGTATGGTATATTGACTGGTGATATATCTTGTAAACCTTTCTCTAGAAACTATACTGTACCTGTACTTTCATTTGTTATCCCTTTCACTTTCAGCATTTGCATCACCATTAAACACCCAACAGAGATGGAATTTATGCATTCAATCTGTAAAGCTCTTTGTTCTACATATACAGTACATACACCAGTGTTTTTCAACCAGAGCTCCGCAAGCATCCCTAAAGAGATCCCTGCAATGCTCAGCTCATTTGAGTATTGTACCAAATACAGAAGAATTTACAATCCGATTATTAGAGAGGGTTGGTGCGCCTTACAATGCATCTTATCTCAGACACTATTGCATTTGTAGTTTAGTGGACACATTTGTTCTTTCTGTAGCAAAAACAGGAACAGCTGAGCTTCGAAAAAGACATAGACATGTTCATCCACTTTATCCATTTTTTTAATTCTGTACTGAGATGGGGGGTCGGGGGGGGGGGGGCTGGCTACTGCAGACTGAGTTAGAATTCCAATTTTCACAATATATTGTTACTAGGTACTTACACTTTTCTCCCAATATTCCCAATGTTGAACTATAATTGTGCTTTTTCTTGCTGGCTTATTTCCCCTTTACTTTCTTTCCCCTTTTTTCTTTTCTATATTTTTCCATTTTTATTTTTCTAATTTCTTGCCAGATATATCATATTCTTATAGTTATTTTTAAGTCTCCAAGGAACTAAATAGATAGAATAGATCCTTCACTACCATACTCTGCTGAAAACATTTCACTTAAAACAACATCTGACTGACATAGTTCCTGCTATGGAAGCAATTTATGTTGAAAGAAAATTCCACTTGTACAGGCACATTTTAAAGACACAACATGCCCTTGTGTCTGGAAGTAATTTTCTCTCTTTGTCTCTTACACAACTGTGTGTGTGTGTGTCTTACTATGTTTATTTTAAATCTATCTCCTACGATAACCTGTGCACTGAAAAGTACATATTGCTATTGACAATTTATCATTATCATTACTAATTTTAGTACTTCATTTATTTCATTCTATTGTTATTTCTTTGGAGCATGAAATGTTACCAGAATCCTTGGCTGCAGTGGAAGCACTGTATGCAAAGAGATAATGGTGAAAGGCAGGGTTGGAGACCTGTCTGAGACATGCAAATGTTCCCACGTGGTATTTGTATTTGTTGTACACTGTACGGTTGAGGGTTTTTGTCACCTTTTTTTTAACTCACCATAACTTATTTTGTGTCTTTGTTCTTGTAAGATATTTCTGTATTAATTACCTGTATGGTTAAACATTAAAGAGGCAGTTCAATGTAGGGGGTCAAACAATGTACATTTAAACCACTTCCTTATAAATATTACATTGTGCTAACTGTTTTAAATATGTATATCTTGTGAAAAATGAGTAGGTTGCAAATGATATCAAGCAGACCAGCTATTGCTGTTTATTTGTTTAACTAACAATGGCTTAAAAATTACTTTGCAAAAAAAGAACAGGGCAAAATGGGCACTGTGCAGATGCAGTGGGCATTATTAACACCTGACATTGACACAGTAGCACAATAGCACAGTACTGTACACATTACAATTCATTCATGTCATTGCATTTAAGTGCACACAATCCATGAAATTCAAACAAAACAACCGCGATAAACACGTGTGCCGGGTGCGATTGGCGCCGTTCATGCCGCGTGGAGTACAGCAGCACACACGAAATGGCGCCGTGATTTGTTAAAATAATGGCCGCTTCATCTGTACCTGTAGCTTTAAGAACTGCCAAACAGTATTATCACACACAAGACAGAGAATGGTTGTACAAATTATCTAAAGCTTTTCTTTATCACAGGAAAATTACAAGTTTAAACAATTATTTAAGAAATACTTGTAGAGGATTTATTTTTAAGTTGTCAGTCAGTTACATTTTATTTATTAAAAATGCAGCTATCATTTGTTCAGTTTTGTCCTAGTAAGGGCTGCTTATTTAAAGCATTAAAGCATTGATGGAATAAATGTACCAAAAAAACAGCATCAGATAGAACAAATATATATGTTATTTTTAAATATCTAGTGTAGATTTTTGACCTGAAGAAAAAATATAATGTTGTTCACTCCATTAAAATATGTGATTTGTGTAACTTTAACAACTCTACTTAAAACACAAGCTGACTCACACAGCCCTAAAACAGCTCAAACTGATAGAAGGTACCAATGACACATTCATCTTTTATTATCACCTTTAACTGAAAAAGCACAGTTGTTTAAACTATACACAGGGCTCCAGAAAAGCGTGTCGTCTAGACACAGCATTTTTATGCGAGTCTGGATTAAAGCTAAAAAAAAAAATGCATTTTATACATAACATCATATGTGTGCACAGTAATTCCTCCATAATTGCACAGCCACTTTGCCAATAATTCCAGGGAGCAGCAAAAGTGAAAAATAACTTAATTCATAGAAATGCCATTAACATTCTTGTTAATATTCTTTGCTATCAACCTCACCCACTATGAATACACTGCAACCCTCTATTCGCCTGAACTGCAGGTTCCTCACTCTCACAACAAGCGGGAAGCCAGGGAGGGGGAGGGGGAGCAGGAGGGGGAGGAGGGAGCAAATTTAGGGACATATTTACTAAGCAATGTTTAGCCATAATGCACCTTATGGCTCATTCACTTTAATTGGCCACAATTGGCGTATGTGTAAGCTCCAAGTTGGGACCAAAACATTGATCCTAAGAAACATTAAATCATCCTTTTTTTTATTCACAAGTCCATGAGAGTGCACTCAATTTAATCATTATACTAAATATTATATATTGTAGTGGGTGCTCTATTTTTCTACTATCAACATTGTGACTTCCCTGCCTCCCTGCCTCCCTGCCTCCCTGCCTCCCTGCTTCCCTGCCTCCCTGCTTCCCTGCTTCCCTGCCTCCCTGCTTCCCTGCTTCCCTGCTTTTCCCTGCTTCCCTGCTTCCCTGCTTCCCTGCTTCCCTGCTTCCCTGCTTCATTACATTTCCATCTTTTTTTTTACTGTTGCCTCTTTCCTTTTTCTGTCTCTTTTCTTTTGGCAGCTTGTTCCCATTCTCCATTTTTTTTTTTCAATTGTCCATTTGTCACCCTGTCTCCTCACTGCTCTCTTCTCTTGCTATCACTAGGGATGGGTGGAACTATCAAAATCTATTCTGCGGTGTAAAATCCGTTAACAGAGTGTTACACTTTCAATCCATACGGATTAATCCAAAATGGCCGTGGGACATGGAACAATCCGGGCGGATTTTTAAGAAACCAATCAATTGCCAGATTGTTAAAAATCCAACCACGGATTATTAGTCCTCCATATAGATATTGTCAGTGATAGAAAAAAAAACTTGAAAAAGGCAACCCGCCCTTTTTGAGACTCATCCATGGAAATCCGCGGACTAAAGGAACCGGCCAATTCGAGCCAAATCGAAATCCGCTAAAAACAATCACCCATCGCTAGCAATCTCATGTCCCCTGCCGGTGGCTCCTTTACTCTCTTCCTTTGCCAGTGTGTTCCCTATCTATGGGGTAGATCCTCAGAAGTTTGCTAATTTTTTAACATTCAAGTAATGTCAATTTAATAAATCCATATTAGTAACGCATATCCCCAAAAGTGCTCAGCGCAAAGATATCCTGGCATTTTCCTTAAAAATAGCATATCGATAAATTTTAACAGACCATAGGCCGCGCTAATAGTACGCGCAATGGCGGCGGGTGACGTTACCCGTCTCCGTTGCTGCTAGCGAAAGTTGTAATTCGCTTTGCGGCGACATCGCAGACGACCAGGTCATTGATTGGTTCAGAGGCTGTCACATGTGGCTACAGCCTCTGAAAAATCAAATTTGACCGGCTTCCAAATTTCGCATCGTTGCCGTCGTTCCCATCGCTCCGTCGCGTCGCGCTTACTATAAGCGCACACGATGGCAGCGGCAATACATTTGTTTTTGGGCGACGTCGCGTCGCTGGCACTGTAAGCGCAGCCTTAGGCCGCGACGGGTGACGCGATGTCGCCCAAAAACAAATACATTGCCGCCGCCGCGTGCGCTTATAGTAAGCTGGCAATATTTGATTTTTCAAGGGCTGTCGCCTCATGTGACAGCCCCTGAACCAATCAAATGCCAGAAAGCCCGCGTCGCCGCAAAGCGAAATATAACTTTTGCTAGTGGCAACGGCGACGGGTGACGTCACCCGTCACGTTGCGGGCACTATACGTGCGGCCTTAGGCGTACTTATATGCAAATCAAATGGTAATAGGCAGTTTATCTAACAACATAGTTCTTTAGACCTCCGTTATTGTTAGTACACGATAAAAACACTATGATATTTTGCACTTTCCAAAAGCTTACGCACATCCAGACCCTGATCATCATTGCGTTATTACTTGGGATAGCGGCTCAGTGAGTAAAGACACTGACTGGCACTGCGTGTGAAGCAGGGGAGCCTGGGAGAAGGAGCGGCTCAGCGAGTAAAGACACTGACTGGCACTGAGTGTGAAGCAGGGGAGCCTGGGAGAAGGAGCGGCTCAGTGAGTAAAGACACTGACTGGCACTGCGTTTGAAGCAGGGGAACCCGCAAGTCTCTTTATCTCCCTGTGCCTCAGGCACCAAAAACATAGATTGTAAGCTCTATGGGGCAGGGACCTGTGCTGCAAAATGTCTCTGTAAAGCTACATAAAAATTAGCAGCGCTATAAAAGAACAAATTATTATTATTATTGTCTAAAATCAATATAATGAGTATGGGACTTAGCCCTTTCATTACAAAGGGTTACATGTGTCATGCATATTAAGGATCATATAAATGTCTAACACACATTATAAACTATATTGTGGTTTTCAGTAATTACAGTGATAGGTTTGTGTGAACTAATATGGTATATAATAATGGCTTTATATATGTATGTACAATAATGTGTATCCCTATATATCTCAACAATATAAATTCATATTTCATTTTTATGTACAATTAAAATAAACGAAGGCTGTCCTTAATTTTTATGAATTGTACATTAATAAAGATCATATATCAATTTGTATTGTTGGTATACACTATATACCATATAATTAAATGAAAACATTAATAAGTGTAAAATTGATACATTTCTCAATATTATAACATGATTTTATTTTGATAACGTACATGAATATCTCTGTTATTAGCACTGCCTTAATAATGCAACTTCAAATTTGACCAATTCGCATGTGCAGTGTATTGGAGAATGTGTCGCCAAGATATGAAAATCACAGTTAATAGCACTATTACTTTGAAGAGCGGACATTATATTTGCTTCTCATTCGCTTTCGGCACACCCGTTAATAAGAAGAAAAATAACTTCCATTCCCAAATTTGTAAACGTCACATTATTTAGGAAAATCTTACTGGATCTGAGGATCTACATATAAGTTCCTATTTCTTGTCACTGTGTCCACTAACTTGGTCTCCCTTTTGTGTGTTTCTCACCCCTATCCTGGTCACACACTCCTATCTTTTCTTTTGTCATTCTGTTCCTTATCTCTATATATTTTCCTTGTCAGCTTTGCCTGTATATCTGCTCACTCAGTACCCTCAGCTGTCACTTATTCTTCGTGTAACCACTCTTTCATTCTCTGTCAGTTTTACCCTCAGCTCTTGCTTTCTTTCTACAATCCCACCTACTGAATGCTACTTATCTGCCAAGTTTCACTCACTGGAAGGAAATTTCACTCATTCAGGTCCAGCATTCATGGTCTTTTAGACTTTAATGGAGTCTCATTTATTGAAGCCAAATTTAGTCAATGCAAAATGTGTTTTCTGCTCCAGAACTCCCATATGTTTGGCTCATTGGCCTTGACATATAGTGTGTGTTAGTCTGCCATAAAGGGAGAGCAAACGCCCAGTGGCCACACTCCAGCTCCAGCCTCTGCTGTTCTGTTACTCTGCTCAGTTACCCATAGTCCTCGTGGCTTTAAAAAAAAAGCCACACTGGGTTTCCCTTTCCTGGAGCTAAA
The DNA here is from genome assembly GCF_040206685.1 of Ascaphus truei. Taxonomy (NCBI): domain Eukaryota; kingdom Metazoa; phylum Chordata; class Amphibia; order Anura; family Ascaphidae; genus Ascaphus; species Ascaphus truei. The sequence continues at coordinate 4,113,322 of NC_134488.1, forward strand.
TGACGATTGCCTCCGTTTTAGAAAATGATGCAAGTTACATTATTACAAGTCAAAGGAATTGGATAACCAGTCAGACTTAAAAGCAGTTACACTTTTACAAGAAAAGGCTTTGTTAAGACAATGATACATCGCTGTTTTCCCTTGAGCTATCTTATGGGAAGTAATACTTAACTCTATCATTAGTATGTAAATATAAAGACCTATAATTGAAAGAAAGGGGGAAAAGGTAACAAAGGTTTTAACTATTCAATCATTGAAAGTAAAATAAATAAATATGATGCACTTCTTAGTATGGAAATGAATTGATAGCGACAACTTTAATGAAGTTGAGGAACTTGATATGAACATCAGAAATTTCAAATGGAAACCGATGTGCTAAATATGTGAAGGGGCTCCTTGTTAAAATGGATTTTCATACAATCAAAACGCTGTGCCCTTCCACAAAGGGCACTATTCATATACTGTAGGTTAAACAAGCGGCACAAAGTAGCAACCCAAATCTTGTTCTGCCCTCTGAAACACACAGGACCAGTGTGTGGTGGCTGCAGCATTTTCATTTAAAATGTCCAGGAATCTTTGAACACACAACATATGATGTTTTCATGTCTTCAAAAAGTATATGGAGTATATGTGAAAACAAAATACATTTCAGTTATATATACATGTTTTATAAGCCTAATATGTTTCATTTTTTTAAATCTTAGAAAACGTGTAAATTGTAATAGCCAGTTGCATGGTTTTATATGATCGGATGCAATGGGTATTAGGAACACATCCAAATAAACGAATAGTGGTTGAAAAATGTGTGTTATTTGATCTGTGAATTAATTTTCAAATATATGTAGACATTAGTTATTTATCGGGTTTATTAAAAGTAATTGTCTTTTATACTTAGATGGCTGAAGTTAAATATTTAAAACTTATTTCACCCACATACTATTTTTTTGTGTGGAAAACACAACCTTTAGAGATGAACCAAACAAATGAAGTGCTGCATGCTTCCAGTCCTGTCTGCTGCACAATATTCCGTGTATCTGCAACGCATTTTTAACAGATGTCAGACATACAACTATGTATCTGGAATCAAAAGCAGAAGGTACAAAGGAGTCCAGTAATATAACAGGAAAATATTCAATATAGCTAAGAGAAATTCAAATATTTTAGAAGCATGGCACAAAATACCAGGAAGAGACCTCCCATGTCTTTACATCTTTCTTTATAGAATGTCCACGTTACCATTTTAATTATTAATATACCAAGTTAAGGAAATGGGTTCCGTTCTTTCTTTATAAAGTCAGACTGTGCAAACAGTTTAGAATATGTGCTTTTATTAATGTGCATGTGTTACTATAGGGGTTTATTTATTTTGAATCATTATAGGGTTGCTTTTGCGCTTAATGCATTAAAAAAATAAACATTTATGGGCTATTTTTTGTAAAAAAAAAAAAAAAAGTGGTGCTTTTAAGATCAAATAAAACAATGTATTTTCTGCAAATTCATAGCACAAAAAGCGTTTTTGCGGATATTACTTTATTTAACCAAAATACTGCTTCTATTTGTATCATTTACATGTCGATACTACATGAACTAGATGGTAAATATACTAGTTCAGCTTGGGGCATTTTCTAAGGCACTGAAGTTTTGCTGATCTCAGGCTAGTACTCGCCCATTTTCTAGTATTCTGTATTTTGTTGTAGCTGTTAAGGAAATAGTTAACTATTTGCCTGCTGGCGCAAAACCGAGTTGATCAGGTCTTTGAACAGGATGCAAAGAGTTAATGGAAACACCGGTTGAAAACTCCCCAAATGAAATCCCCTTTTCAATCCCCTCCCCCTAGAAAAAAAAAAGGGACTGAAATCTTTCTTTAAATTGTGAACTCCAAGAATTCTTGGGGATAAATTGAAAGCAGACTGCAAAAAGTGGCTTCAGAGAAAAAAAAATTGATTCTATTCAAGCGCATCAGTGACCCATTTGCAATGTTGTTTTGCTAAGGTCAGAAGAGACTGAGTCTTTCCAATAAAAATAAATCTCAAATTAATTATGGCCCGAAGCAAGGGCCCAGACAGCCCGGGCTGCTGCACTGCTGTCTAGATTTCTGGCTGTACCCTTTCCCAACTTCCCCACCCAAGAATAAAATGATGATACTTATTCTTTTGCAGGGATACACATGATGCGACCCCCTTTTCACTATTTAGTTTCTTGATCCATTTCCCATTGGATTATCAGATCCTTTTTTTTTTTTTTAGCGGTTTTGGATTTGAAGAGCAAATTAGACTTCTCCCAAATACAATTCTGGGATGAGGCAAATCCAAAATCAAACAGTAGGAACGGATATTGGATTATGGAGTAACATGGCTGTTTTGCGTTATGTAATTCTTGCTCTGTTCATATTCCAATGTTGAGTCACAGTTTTGAAATACTGTTCTTTGCTGTAGGTGCAGTACTGTAAACTAGACATGTAGGACTCTGCTGTAGAGTATATGTTTCTCAGGTTTCCTGTGAAGGGTCCAGTACATGAGCACCTAATGACTATAAGAGCAGATTTAAATGTATGTGTCCCTCACAGTGAGTAATAATGTGGATGTTACACTATATGGTACTGTATATCAAGGCAAAGTGGTACAATATGGGGACAATACATTGCTCCAGATGTAACAAATAAAAGCATATTGCTTTGAATAGAATGTTTTTCTTTGATACATTTGGTGCCGTTTCTTTCCCAGAATTGCCGCACATTGGCCTTGATACATAGACCACGTTACCTTCTTGATGTCTGTAATGGGGGTGTCACAATTATGTATATGTCTAAGTGGAAAGGCTAAAAGACTGGGTTTGTGTCCCAAACATTTTTATTGGAGTAGTGAGAAGGTCCTTGATGTCAAGTGTGAGAAATATAGGTCCATTGTGCCATTTGCGTCAGGTTTATGATGATTCTATGATGAGATTAGAGATGTGTCCTTCTGGGAGGGGAGGAGAAGGATGTGCAACTTGTACATTTGTGGGTAACACAGTCCGCATTAAGTTAATTGTGTATTTATGGATGACCAATTAGGAGGAGGTGGCCATCTGTTTGGAAGAGTAGCCATACACGAGGCACAAGGATTATGACTCTTGAGCAGATAGGGACTCACGCGACTAGCTTTAAAACAGGTTATCAATGTTCAGATTATCAGTGTATTTTCTGGTGTAATAAATAACACAAAATATCACCTTAAAATGCTAAAGAGAATAATGAGGTGTTATATTTGCTACTTATGATGTTGTTTGTTGTTCTAGAACTGACCAAGTTTTACACCTTAAAAGATATGTATATGGCGCAATCTGTAGTGTTCCTTTTATGGGACATACTAATGGGGTGCATATATACCAGTGGTGGTCATTTATAAAAATCTTCCACTACTAGGAGGAGTGGCACTGAGTGTCATGCAGGGGAAACTGGTTCAATTCCCGGTGTTGGCTCCTTGGGACCTTGGACAAGTCACTTTGTCTTCTTCCTGTGCCTCAGACACCAAAAAACATAGATTGTAAGCTCCACTGGGCAGGGCCCTGTGCCTGCAAAATATCTCTGTCAAGCTCTTCTGCTACGTAGCGCTATGCAAGAACATGCTATTATTATTATTATTATTATTATTAATAATAATTACTTCTAGCTGAAAAACTGAGGCAAAAAGTTGCACCAAAAGAAAAGCATTCCAGTTTAAATGAATTGGATTATTTTCTTTGATAAATCTTGTGTACCAGTTTTACAGCCATGAGACTTCTATAAATAACCATTATATATGCTCTAAGCAAGGATATATTTGCTAATAAACCAGTGGAATCCATTCTGGGGGCATACCGTCCAAGTGTCTGCAACAACACAATAATAGAGAAAACAGGACTGGCACTTCAATGTGTATAAGGTGAAGTTGTAGTATCTCAACATTTCATCACACAATAGAACTATTGAGAAAGACAATACAACTTTACATTTTGCACTTTGGAGTGCCTGTTTCTCCCCCCCCCCCCCCCCCCAACTCACTCTCCCTCCCGTGTGTGTGTGTGTGTGTGTGTGTGTGTGTGTGTGTGTGTGTGTGTGTGTGTGTGTGTGTGTGTGTGTGTGTGTGTGTGTGTGTGTGTGTGTGTGTGTGTGTGTGTGTGTGGTACCTTTAGTCAAGCTGACAGTCTCACAGAATAAATGTGAGTTCGTGTAGAAGGGGAGGGTGTTCAGGGGAAGTTTGAAGTGGGATTTGGAGTAAAGATGGAATTTATTTAACTGTATATTTCCTCTCATAAAGGTATGTAAACAGCATCACATGCAGACTCCTATACTATTGCATTCAATTCCATTCATAAAAATGCTAGTGTATGTGATTGATCAGACAATTTATGAAGATACTGATTCTTAAAATCTAGTCTACACAATATTTATAGAAGATGCATTGTTTTCCAGTAAAAAAAAAAGCTTTAATGTTAACCCTATTTTAATACATTTTGAAACACATAATAAACACCTGTCTAATAATAGATGTATGTACTGTTAGCTAAAATACAGAAGCCTGAGCAAATGGCTGTGAGACTGGGGTATCCACAATTATGTGTCTACTAGGGCTCTGTGGATTTATATACATGCAAATATACTGTAAGTGTAGACATTTAAAATGAAGTTATCAGAAGATGAGGAATCATTTCCTAAAGTCTTTCTAGGACGTGTAAGTTAATGTACATTCTTGCCCTAGTGCTGCAATGAACTTCGTGAGCTGTGGCTATATATTCGAGGGGTTAGGGTGTTATAATGGGACAATGTGAGATCCACGAAAGAGCAAAGGAAATGAAAGAGCAAAGAGTGAGGATGATAAAGAGTTAAGTCTGATTTCATTTAGTGGAGCTGCAGCCCTAATGGCCCCAGGCAAGGGGAGAAATGACCCCGCTAGCAGCATCCAGATGTGGCAGACTCAGGGGACTTTGGACGCAGACCCCTGGATTGTAGAGCAGACAGAAGGAGGGGGAGGTAAAGTGAGGGGGTGTGAGTACCCTTCACCTCCCTCCTTCTCTCCCCCTTTTCAGTCTACATGGAGACAGATTCAGAACCTCCATCCTTAACCTACAGCAACCAAAGCCCCTTCCACCTCCCCTCCTCCCCACCTCCACTCCCCCCTCCCACTCCTTACATCTGCACTGAAAATTGTACTTGAATTGATGAGGCTAATTTCAGGGGAAGGGAAAGAGTAAAAAGAAATAAGGAGAGAGGTAAAGAGGGAGGGGAAAAGAAAGAGAGAACGAGGCAGACAGAGATAGACATATGCAGAGAAATTATATTTACAAGCAAATGGAAACATAAATTACAATCAGAGGACCCCCTTCTGAAGTAGCTCAACATCTTCAGACCTCTTCCATTTACCTGGTGGATCTAATTTCATTTTTCCCCTACTGGACTTACCAAAGAAATTTTTTTTTTTTCTGCATTAACCTGGATTCTGCTATTTGGAGAAGATATGCATTTGAAGAAACTTGTAGAACATAGAAAGGTTGGTCTGAGAAAGAGAAAGAAAGAGACGAGAGAGATGTTTTTGATATTTGTGTCACTTTGGTGAGCTGAGTGTTTATCACAGATGTAGAACAAACCCAGCTTTTAAAATCGAGGTATACCGATGTTTAATGGGGGGACTTGCATAACAGCATAAATGAAGCAACATGTTAAATAATATTTCTCACCTCCTGACTCATATATACTGTACCTTGCTCAAACATTGCCTATGATATCTATCTTTCCTGCTTTCAGTTACATTTAATTTAAATACACGTTTGAGTGCTCAAACGTTGGTGCAAAACGAATTAAAAGTTATTGTGTAACTTGAACATTGAAGAAAATAACATTCTAAATATTTATTTGCCCTTATGCCTGCTTTTCTGTTTTATGGGAGGCATTTTAAGAAGTGTTATGGTATAAATCACAGGCAATTAACAAATGTGCCAAAACAGAATAAAATATAAAAAAACATATATTTAAAAAAATCTAATTAAAATGTTGAGTAAAGATCCTTTCCATTAGGTTATGCGTTTTTCTATTTAATGGATCCTTTTATATACAGAAATATAATTTCAAACAGTTTTGTATTAGTGTAAAATAGATATCTTCTTACCTGTGAACTAATGTAAAATATTTGGATATGGTAAAGAGAAAACAATGCAAAAAAAGCCATTATGCATTTAATCTTTCATTTAATTCGTGCTGCATGTTATTGTTATTATTATTAATATTATTTGTGCTATTATATTGAAAATAATTGTAATGCACATTTTACACAGCTCACTCTATCGAATAATTAATAGGGTAGGGATATTTGCGAAAAGGTGCTGATTAAAAGAAAAGATTCCTTCTCTGATCAGGTGTTGAGTAATTTTTTGCATGTTGCATTCCATAATTTTGAGTTTCAATGGAGAAAAAAAAACATCAAATGTAAATATCTGAGAGAAAATATGGAAAATCAATGACTCAGGGAAGTTGACAAAAGCCAAAAAGTAGCAGAATTGTTGTTTCTACCCTTCTAGTGAAATTGGACTTAAAAGGACACATTGCAGTTTGCAGAATATTTATCCTGTATATAGCCAGGAAAGAGCCTGCAGAAACAATGCATGTTTGAATTGTTTTCCCCCTTTTTCCTTATCTTCATATGGCAAATATCCTGTGTATATGTGATCTTGGAAGCAGAAGGCAGCACAGACTCAGCTTCCTCCTTTACAAAGGCAAGTGACTTCACTTCCCAAAATTAGCAGAAAAAACTTTCATCCGGTTAACTGTCTTTCTCTCTCTCTCTGCCACAAGACTAGTGAGAGAGAGAGAGAAAGAGAGAGAGAGGCATCAGCTGGACTGGAGGGATACTTTATAACCGTGTCAATGTGCGGGATATTACTGGGGTCTCCTACACACAGCTCCACATGGACGGGACCATTAAGGTAAGAGGCAAATTCTACTGAACAGGGACAAAAAAAGAGACATCAGGAGGCTTAACTCAGTCAATGCTCAGAGAAGAGCCATGGGTCTAGTGTAAGTGTTGTCATCTCTCTTTCAACCCCCCCCCCCCCCTATCATTCTCATTGTCTCTCTCCCTCTCTCTCTCTCCCTCTCCCTCCCTCCCTCCCTCTCTCTCTCTCTCTCATAAATACGTGTGTTACTTTATATCTGCAGCAGTAGGAAGCCAACATTATTGTGCAATTGCGGTTACAGTGGGGGCGATACAAATAAACTCACAAGCAGTATCTTCTGAGTTGTAGTACTGTGTATACCTACTTAACTCCACTAGCAGTATATAGTGTATCTATATGAGAGGGATACTACAGTATGTAAGTCATCTAGTTCTGCATGTAGATACTGGTATACATAAACCTTTTAGGGGAAGTTGACTTGTTGCTTGTGAAATACTATTACTCTCCATTGAGTATTGCGATCAATATTCGAGTACAGAGCTTCAGTTCTTGGTAGAGACAGGGAGGTACAGGCTGGTTAGTATCAGAAACGTGTAAAGTACCCACAGCCACATCTGTACTGCACCAACCAGCAGTTTCTAGCTTGGGCTGCGCAATTTCCAGCTGCCCTTAAAGTGATGCAAACCAAACTGCCATATCTGTGCACTTTTTAAGCAACAGAGGCGGGGAGCAGTGCAGGCTGCGCAATACAGATGGCTTAGTGCCCGTGACATGAGGCCACACTCACTACAGAGTAAGTGTAAGATGAATATATTAATGGGCATGTAAAGCAGGGCAAGGCAGTGTAATGAGACACTATTATTAACGAAGATAACATTGAAACTATTAAGTCTCTCTCTCTCTCTCTCTCTCTCTCTCTCTCTCTCTCTCTCTCTCTCTCTCTCTCTCTCTCTCTCTCTCTCTCTCTCTCTCTCTCTCTCTCTCTCTCTCTCTCTCTCTCTCTCTCTCTCTCTCTCTCTCTCTCTCTCTCTCTCTCTCTCTCTCTCTCCTCTTCTCTTCCAAATATTTCAACAAGCCCTTTTTTTCCTCAGTAGAAGTGTAAGGTGGGTGTTAGGGATATGTTGAAATCTATCTTTTTGTTAAAAAACATTGAACACTGAGTTTGAGTAATACACGAAAATAATCTTGGTTCTATTAAATATCTAGAAACCTATATTATTTCAAAGTAGAAAACATAAGATATGTTTCTATTAAGTTAATTGCTGGAAACAAAAGTTTAGAAATAGTTTTTCTGCAAATATAAGTATTACTGTAGTTTTCAGGTTGTGTTACTTATGGAGTAAACTTATGAGTACTTATGGAGTTGACTTTTGATTTATTATTTATTATTTGATATTTTAAACTTCTTAACTGATATTGGGGCTTGGAATTTATTACATATCCTTTAGGGAGAAAATGGGTTCAAAGTGTTCAAGCCTCCTAAACTAACAGGCAGTGCCCCCAGTCTGCAATGCTTATAGTAGGGGTTCTGTCTCCATGCCTTGGGTGGGGTGTACTTTTGATCTGTGTATTTTCTACTGAAACCTGCTGACCTGGTGGAAAATACAGTTCAGAAATAACAAACTGCACCAAGTGATAATGTGTGATTAGATCACATGCAGAAGATAGCAACTAAAGACAAAAAGAGGCTTTCTGTCAAAAACCAGGCAGTAAAAAGACAACTAAATGAATTGCACCTTGTATAAAATCAGCATACAATGTACTGAACATACTTTACATTATAGATTATTATTTATATAATGTAATGTATGTTGTTCTACATGGAGCTCAGAAGATTGCAGTGACTTTGTCTGGAGTAAGAGTATATTTAAAAAAATGGTCATTGTAAAACACAATGTCAGTGTAGCAAATGAGTAAAGAAAATAATGTTAAAAAAAGTGATGAACAAATTGTAAAAAGTACTGCAAGAAAACAAAATATAATAATATGTATACAAATTACACATTCAACAGCATTGTGAATTTAGAATGATATGTTGGTGGAATAAAATAAACAGCATTTCATATGTGTCTATAAGTGACCTATATCCATATGTGGTGATTAGACAGGGGAAAAAATTACATGTATAAATCTGAACCACTTTGCTACCATAGGGCCCAGCAATGCATTGCAATAAATTGTCCTCTGGCATTTATGGATGGTGATCCCTGATGCTTTATACACACAGAAACTGATACACACATACATTTTCTGTTACATACAGCTTAACCACAAGTACCACAATGATATATACCGATTTGCATATACAAAGTCACACATGTACAATGATACACGCATATCCAAACTGTCGTACTGGTTTATACTGTTATTTACTGCTAAAACTGCCAGCACCTTGTTACATTTGGTGCCAGTTTTCCTATTTATTGTATGGTGCATCAATGGTGCATCAAAGGTGCACAAAATGGTGAATGCTTGCAGTTTTTTTTAACATATTATTTACATGTGTACCACGGACAACATCTGAACCCAATCTCAAACTCCACCCCCAAGCATAATTTTATTCTAAGTGAAAAAAAGTTGCACCACATGCCCCACAAGACATAATTGCATTGGCGCACCATACCACTGCTGGCAGTGAGTGTAGTATGGCTTAAACCTTGTTATTTCCATTGTGTAACATACAAAATGGCAAAAGATTTTGCAAGAAGAAACAGGTCTGTTTTCCTAGGATCTCCTGTATACAGGTTACCTACAGGTATTTTGGGTGTGCTACCATTTCCTATTTCTACATTTTTATTATTAAGCAGTTTCCCGCAGTTTTTCAGCTAGGAGACTTTGATAAACAGTCCTCTTTGAGTACATTATGCCTAGAAGTAACAGGCCAAACCACAGCATCTATTCAGAATCTTCCAATAGTATATTTCACAGCCTTACCAATTGTAATTTATGATCTTTAATAAAATGCCACACAGTGTTACAATCAAGTAATATCACCATCATGGTCTCTAAGTAATATCACCATCATGGTCTCTATATGGTGATATCAGTGATAAACGATGTAGCAACGAGTATGCAAACACTTACCTTTGAAAATCTGGGGCAATCTGCCAGTAATGCTGCAACATTTCTGTGACATTTCTGCAGATAGACTAATGGCCCATCGGATTAACACAGCGGGGGTCCCTGGCAGTCTCATTCAGTTTGAATGGGACTGCCAGGAACCCCTGTTGTGTTAATCTGATGGGCCATTAGTCTGTCTGCAGAAATGTCACAGAAATGTTGCAGCATTGCTGGGGTATTGCTCCAGATTTTCCCAGGCAAGTGTTCGGATACTCGTGGCTGCATCAGTAGTTGTGTATCAACTGTCCTTGTAATAGCACTGTACTAACACCCAGAAGAGGGAAAGTTTCATGAGACCCTTGTGAAACTCTGATTGTGTCCTAGCCTATGCCCACAGTAGTGTTTTGCAGTCCTTCAAGTAGTTGAACTACGCATTCTAGTATCAACAACATGGACTGTTCACTTTTCTTTGTAATTCTAACAATGTTTTCAGTAGTACAGTATGATTCAATCTTCATTTAATAGTAAAAATAAATTATAGGATTTGTTTTATCTTGGTTGTTTTATCTATAGGTATATTAGAAAGTCTGCCGTGAATGAAATCCTTAGAGAGGTAGTTACTTTTATATAACATTTATTTGCATGAAACTAAAGTTCTGTATTCAAATTTGTATTAATTTATACAAGCTAATATATTCATTCTTATACCAGAGTAGGCTATCAACAAACTGTATTCAGGGATAGTGGTTCTTGGCTACCATTATGGTGTATTCAATCCGGGCACTGGCTTTTCATTTATTTAGCTTCAAGGAGATTGAAGAAAATCAATGAAAATATATCTTGTCCTGGGACTACATATGAGGACAATCATAAGAAAGCATGTCCTCATTTAAATTGTAATTAATACAATGGTGAATGCTGAAAGCATTAAAAAGTAGAGGAAGGCCCAGTACTTGATGCATGGCATGATTGACATGATAAATATTTAGTACATGGATAAACTGTGACAGTGGATGCATAATATAGTACTTAGATGAAATACATGTAACCCTCCTTGCCTGGCTCTTAAGGAGTTTACATCAGTCAACTATGTACATGGCTTTTCTTAGTCTCTCATACAGTACATATCAGGGTGCTGGATCCACAGGCATATACTGATGGAATAAAGAAGGGCACCAGGAACTTTTATAGTACAAACAAGAGCTTTATTGACAGCCATCCACATGATCCTCATACATTATCCACAATAGACATATTTCTTCTATCTTCACACTGTTTGTACTATTTATATGTTCCCTAGGTAGCCCCCACTCTTAATGCTCTAGGGAGTTACTAAAGCTGGTTTCTATTACTAGGGCCGCAGACAGCTTTCTCAGTGCTCAGGACTAGAGTTTCCACTGCCCAACCAGTATCGGCAGCCTTTTAAGACCCCCTTCTATGTCTCTCCCCTCCATCTCACCCTCCACCCTCTCGCCCAGCCCCACCTATCCCTCTCCCCTACCTCTCTCTCCCCCCCGACACTTCCTCTCCTCCACCACCCACCCTCTCCCTCAAGCCCCCACTTTTTTTCCCATGCCCCCTCCTTTCTCACACCCCTCACCTCTCTCTCTCCAATGATCCCAATGCTTTCTCCCACATCCCCAAATCTCTCTCCCCTACCTCTCTCTGTCTCTCTCCCACCCTCGCACTTTCATCTCTCTCTCATGCTCTTACTTCTCTTATCCATCCACCCACCTACACCTCTCTCCCTCTCCCACACCCGCACTTCTCTCCTACATCCCACCTCTCTCCCACACCTCTCTCTCTTTCTCTCTCCTACACCCAGAACTCTCACTCTCTCTCCTACACCTCTCTCGACCACCACACTCGATAATCCCTCATCCCAAGACCACACTAAGCCCCCCTCCTACAATTCACATAACTCCCCTCCCCCTCTTCCCCAATACACAGAATAACCCCCCACTCCTAATTTAACACACACACCTTACCTTGGGTGGGACTCCGGTCCCATGCCGATCCCACAGGCGGATGCAAAAGTTGGGCTGAGCAGGCCCAACTTCTGGTGTGTGTGGAGGGGTGGGGCCTACATGGGAGGCCTAATCGAAGCATGGGCGAGAGGCCCACTATAGGGGGGGAGAGATGGGGCCCAGCAGCACACAGAGGCCCAGGCAGCTGGACGTGGATGTTAGACCCGATCTCAGGCCAGGCCCAACTTCCAGAACTGGTCAGCCAGGCTCCTCGCAGTCACTGCCACTGCGGTTACTGCCATCTCCATACTGACATCCGTAACTCTCTGTATCACTTGGGCCCCATCTTAGATTAACCTTTCTATACTGAACTGTGGGATCACTATCCTAGTATGCCTTTTTTAGGCTTCGTCCCCAGTGGCCGTGTTGTGCGTGTGACGGTGTGCACGCCACACACATGGTACAGCCCTCTGTGGGGCAGGCCTCAGTCGCCGTGTGTGCGTGGGAGCACAAGGTGCGACCGTCTTTGCCAAAAGACAAGATTTTTGTTTTTTGGTGCGGTGGCCGATCATTGGCCATGTCACGGTGGTGGTTCAGCCAATGAGGGCGAACCAGCCGCATGATGTCATGGCTACGTTCCCACCACGCCTCCCTGTCGCGAGTTGCCTGGAGCCCTGCAGGTCACACTGATGCAGGTAACGAGCACCACCAGGCACCCCATCGCGCAAGTAGCGGGAGCACTGGGGACTTATCCTAAAGCACACTGTTTCAGAGACAACGGTGGGCCTCTCAGCAGGGCCGCTCTGATTAGGTCCCAGGGCTGCTATTGTGATAACCCTTATAGGATATAGGCTTCCTTTTTCATGATAGCCTATAGACTTCTGTAGTATCATGGCTGCAGATGCTAACTTCCAGCACTGGCTGACTGGACTCCTGCAGCCACCGGGCCTGGAACAATTGTCCAAGCTCTCTTCCTGTCGGTGGCTCTGGCTGCTACTGCCATCTTTGGACTGCCGTCCGTAACGCTCTGAATCAATCGGACCCCACCTTAAGTTACCTTTTCTATCCTGAACTGTGGGATCACTATCCCGGTACAAGGTACTTTATGCCTGTCTTAAGCACTCTGTTGGTATTGTGATAACCCTTATAGAATATAGGCTTTCTATTTCCTGATAGCCTGTAGACTTCTGAAGTATCATGGCTACAGATGCTGCAGACGCTAACAGGATGGGACATTCTCCTTAATTATAAAATAACAAAGGGCTGTATCACTATACATGAACTATAAAGGTGAACATATTAACATTATTAACAGTGATGCTTATCCAACTATCACTCCCAGGACTCTTAAGTTCTAGAACCTTCGTGCTAACTATATATACACACCATGGTGATGTCACTGGTCACAATGCATGCAGAGGTAGTGACTTATTTCCCGCTAAATCAATTCATACCATGTAATGGGAGAGGGGCGTTACCCTGTGTGAGCACACACAGTTAACCCCTTAACGCCATTAACCACTTACCTGAGATAGTAGTCCCTAGAGAGGGGGAGGGCTACACTCATTTATAAATGTGCAGTGGCTATACTGGAACAATATATGCAGAGTGAAATACATGTATTGTGCAAAAGATACATTTACAGTATTCACTTGAGACAGTGTAGAAAGTGCATGGCTTTAACAGGTAAATGTATAAAGTAAATGTATATAATAACATTTCTTATATATAATTAATAATTAGTGCAAAGAATATATGTCGATATACAATTAGCCAATTTTGTTGTCATTTTGGGGGCATTGAGCAAAACACATGACACGTTGGGGATTAGCTGTATGTAGTAAACTGCTAATATTTACCCCTTGGAAAAAATGCAATAATCTTTTCTAAAGTCAATGTGCATTCAAGTCTAATGAAAGATAATTACGATCCTATATTTGATTTTGATCACTCAGGCGCAGAAGTTAATGTAAAATGGCAAGTTTAAATGATGCTAATGAAGAGAAAAACAGTATTGATTGTATGCACACACTTTATTACATCCCACTGTAAATAAACAATTAGCAAGCAGTCCTAAACTGATGTTATATATGTACTTGTAGTGAGAGGCAAGATAACATTCACTGTCAATTCATCAGCAAAACAGTCATTTGTGATGCTTGATATGTTGCCCCCTGATATATCTGTAGCCAGGTCCCCTTTGGCTCCCTGGTTCCCCGTTCCTCTTCCCCTTACCTTCACCAGTGAGCAGGCAGTTGCATGGGCGAGCGCGTCTCTCGGTGGCGTCAGAGGCACAGAGTCGCTATCTTTATTATGTCTGCGCGGGCGCGGAGGCTCGCGCATGCGCAGATGCGCGGCCAATATAGTGAGCGCGAAGGGGCAGAGATGTTGCTCCGTAGCGCAGGGACTCCCCAAGGTCGCGCAGGTGCAGAAGAGAGCAGTGGCGGCCATTACAGGGTTGCACAGGCGCAGCAGACATAGAGCGCGCGGCCCTAATGTTAAAGAGGGCCATAATGGACTACAACTCCCAGCAGCCTCTGGGGACTGCCCTTTCACCCACATCACATGCAGCCAGACAGCAAATAGAGTTTGCAGCTTCTCCTGTTGGAGAAGGATACAATGTTGCACAGAGACCACGCTAGTCAGTTGGAGCTGGGAGAAGGAAGGGGGAGGAAGTGTGCAAGGAGCAAGTGGCTTCTTACACTAGGCCAGGTTACCCCGAGGCCCCAGCTAGGCCCAACTCACCAGTAGATGTGTAGCTGCTGTGTAGGGAAGGCCCTAAGGTAGGGACTTTGCCCTTTTAGCAGTAGCTTAGCCAGTGAGACAGACGCTGCTGTGTGCTCTGACAAGGAGGGAGCAGTGTGACAAGTGTGTCTGGGATCAGACCTGCATCACTCAAGTTAGAGACTATCTGTGGGTGAGACTATCTGGATTGGGAGAGGACACCATTGTTGCGGATTCAGCATTGGACGCAGACGGGTCCTTTTCTATTGTTGCTGAACCCGGTCGCAAGAGCCCCGGGCAGGTATTTCTACAAGTGCACCAACTGTAACCTTACATACCGGTTTCCTTACAGGCGCTGATCACGCCTAGTGGGTGGGTTGCTGGACTATTGGGACACTTGGGTATAGTGGTGTAAGGTTATAGCCCAGTTAGGGGCCAGGTTATAGCTGCCAGCTAGTGGCAGAGGGTGACACGGCTGTGTTGCTATACTGTATGTGATGTGGAGTTATTGTTTGGCCCATATAGTAAACAGTTACATATATATACTTCCTTGTATGTATTTCCTATTTGTGGGTCCTGTGTCAGGGGTCATTCTATACACACTAGAATCCCTGCACAGGTGGAGGCGCTGTAAGAATATGTTCCAGGATACACCCCAGGCTCCCACTGGCGGAGGTTCAGGCCTCCTGTGAGCCTAACAGGTATTGCACCACACTGTAACATATGTAGATTTCCCCATATGGTCCCTATATGCGATTGGGAGGGGGGGGGGATAACCGTTACATTTTTGGAGGCGCTGCTGAGGTCAGACCTGGGGTGCCCTATTTTATTTTTGTGTCAAATTGTTCATCTAAATTTTCCATCATGTCCGTGCCATCAAAGCAAAAGGTCCATGATTGGGCCTTAGCGCAGCAGGTATCCCCAAGGCGCGCGGTTGCCGTGGCGGGAGTATCCACCAATTCCACGTGGGTATTCACAGTGCGCAAGCAAGTACGGAACTGTCTGGGTCTGGCCACTGCCCGTTTTGTAGACTGGAAACCTAGTGCCGACGGCCGGGGGACTATCCTACTACTGGCCACCGAGCATGACATATGCTCAGAAACTGTAACTCATGTATTACATCTACCAGAGGCCCCACCAGATGGCTACTCCCTTATATACCCACAGAGCCCTAGTGAATTTAACAGAACTGTGATCAAAATGAAGGCTTCCTCATCCAGTGAGTCACATCTAAAATGGCGTCTCCTGCCAAGTCAGGAGAGCACATGTGCTGCTGATTGCCAGCCTGCACCAAATTGGGTTGCAAAAATCTGTCCAGGACTGGCGGGAAAACCAGAGCCCCGCCCCCACAACTTGAGTGTCGCAGAGCCGAGCCAGGACCACTCCCTCATAGAATGTGCCCCTCCTCTGCATGACCCCAAGTGGAGAGTGTACGAGGAACTGCAGTCAGCAGATTCTGTTCTTCATAATAGAAGTATAAGATGCAGTAAATCACACCCTCAAGTGTATGGAGCCTGGCTATCAAAGAAGGGGAACGTACCCAATCTTTTGTGTCCGTGCATTCAAAATTTATTGAGTCTGTCTGGTAGTATGAACTATGACCCAGACCTGCTGCTACTAGACTACAATGAGGTGTTCATAGAAGGGATAAGGTGTCTACGCTACTCTTGTGTCACTTGTGACTTTTCAGGTGGTGAAATGACTTGGGTACCCAGGTGTATCTGCTGCGGAGTACAGTTTCCGGAGCCAGTGCTGCTAGGGACTCCGTAACCCGCCAAAAAAGAAGCGGTCAACTTCAAAACTGGATCAGTCAATGTAGGTAATGAATCTACCTACCTCACAGAAGTTTCAGAGGGCTCGTGCACTCTAACCGCGGTTCCAGAGTCGGTTCTAGAGCCGGAACCAGCAGAAAAAGGTGCGATTGGCCTCTCCACCGGGGTGATCGATGCTGTTAACCCCCCTTGTGCAACCACGGAGGTTTCGGAGGGCCAGGGCGCTCTAACCACGGTTCTAGACTATGCTCTAGAACCTCAAGATTTTCACGCTACGTTGAACAAAATGGACAGCTGCAACGCTGTGGCCGCACCGAGTCAGTGTGCTATACCAGATGTTCCAAGGGGACTTTGCCTTTTTAGCAGTAGCTTAGCCAGTGAGACAGAAGCTGCAGCATGCTCTGACAAGGAGGGAGCAGTGTGACAAGTGTGTCTGGGATCAGACCTGCCTCACTCAAGATAGAGACTATCTGTGGGTGAAACTATCTGGATTGGGAGAGGACGCCATTGCTGCGGATTCAGCGTTGGACGCAGACGGGTCCTTTTCTATTGTTGCTGAACCCGGGTGCAGGAGCCCGGGCAGGTATTTCTACAAGTGCACCAACTGTAACCCTACATACCGGTTTCCTTACAGGCGCTGATCACGCCTAGTGGGTGGGTTGCTGGACTATTGGGACACTTGGGTATAGTGGTGTAAGGTTATAGCCCAGTTAGGGGCAAGGTTATAGCTGCCAGCTAGTGGCAGAGGGTGACACGGCTGTGTTGCTATATGTGATGTGATGTTATTGTTTGGCCCATATAGTAAACAGTTACATATATATACTTCCTTGTATGTGTTTCCTATTTGTGGGTCCTGTGTCAGGGGTCATTCTATACACACTAGAATCCCTGCACAGGTGGAGGCGCTGTAAGAATACGTTCCAGGATACACCCCAGGCTCCCACTGGTGGAGGTTACAGGCCTCCTGTGAGCCTAACAGGTATTGCACCACACTGTAACATATGTAGATTTCCCCATATGGTCCCTATCTGCGATGGGGGGGGGGGGGGGGGGAAATAACCGTTACATATCTTAAAGAGAATGGTACTCCAGAGATGAATGGGACAAGTACCCTTACAAGAGAATCATTGTAATACTGTAAGCTGTAGAAATAAATGCGGCACATGAGAGGTGGGGCAAAAATGAATATATATATATATATATATATATATATATATATACAGTGGTTGACAAATCACCCAAAAATCTACTCGCCGAACAAAAAATCTACTCGCCACCTAGTACCACATGTGTGCTGCTTGGGCCAATAGGCGCTCGCCACGATGTTAAATCCACTCGCCCGGGGCGTGCAAATGTATAGGTTTGTCGAACACTGTATATATATATATATATACACACACGCACACACACACACACGTTTATATTCAAAGCAGGGTTGACAAAGCAATATACCATTTTATCAGTAAGGACAGTAACGAAAATATTGCAGCAAAATGAGCTGCAGAACCATGAAGGAAATATTGTTGTCTGTGGCCGTGATACCAAATTAAAGTGCAGTTTTGAGGGTGTATATGCTCAATGTGAGTGTATGAGACTTTGTGTAATTTTCTGATAGTGTTAGTGTCTAATGTAGTTTAGTGTAGTAGGGAAGTTTTGTATCTGTACCTTTGCCAATGAATACAACAGTTTGTCTGTTTGTGTCAGTATTAAAAGGAATGATATTTGTTGCTATGACTCTGCATTGTGACTATAGGGTAGATCATCAGAAGTAGAATTAATAAGGGCAAATAACATTACCTTACCTAATTAGGTAACAGAACTTATATTCCTCCTTATTAATGGGTATCCTCAAAGCTAATGATATGTAAAAGTAAGGTCCGTTAGCAAAACGAGCAGTGTAACGTTACCTAAATGAAGGGGGATTACCATAGCCTAAAAAAATAAAGTACACATGCACAATGGGAAAGGACGTTATTGGGGAACGTCAGCACAGCACAGCTGTAACTACCAGCATTGCCCAGTTTACGAGATCTGTTGGTGTCCTGTCCTGGGCAATGCAGGAAAGCATTGACAACTCTTTCCCAACCACACGTTTGTAAATATGTTTATATATGATTCTCGTTGTCTGTAATGTAAATAGTAATGTTTGTTGTATATTATATTATTCAATGTTTTATTTTATTTTGTAAAGCACAGCGCCTGAACTGTGTGTAATTAAATATGGTTTTGCTTACTTCCTTTCCTTGAAAATCATTTTCTCATGTATATTCATTCTTGTAAACTCCTATTTTATACCATAAGTTATGTATAAAATAGTAGGTCATGTAAACAAATCTAACATTCACTTTAATCATTAAACAACATATTATAATTAATTCCTTTAAAAAACAATTAATATTAATTTGTTGCTGTGTTTCAGCTATTTATATGTTCCACCATATATCTGTTAGTATAACACATCATAAAAGGTTGAATTCCTGCACTCAGTCTACTCATATGGGTGCCACGTAAGACCCTCCCTTTTCCTTTGTAGGCTATATGGAGAAATAACACAATGTTCCTCTGGGTTTAGAAGTGAGTAAGGGCAGCTTTCAGCAGGTGCTAAATATCTTGCGTTATTAGCATAACGTTAATAGTTACAGAGGTCTGATGATCTCCGTTGGTAGGTACAGTGCTCATTACTATATGATTTGTATACAAAGAAGTCTAAGGTCTGTTAAAATGTAAGGTTCCCTTATTTTTAAGGAAAATGACTAAACAACGTAGCGCTAAGCAGCTTTGGGGATATGAGTTATGGATACGTTAAAGTGAGATAACGTAACCTTCAAAAATCAGCAAACTTCTGAGAATCTACCCCTATGTATATATGTATGTTTTTTTTTTTTTTTTTAATATAGCAGGTACTGTGTGTGACAGGCTATATAATAAATGTCAAGCCCGTTTGGTTACCCCTGCTCTATGTAACATTGTACCATTACATTTTATTGTATGTAATAAAGCCATTTTTGGTGTTTTTCCCTTTCCGGGCATGCAATCAAGCTGGGATTGCTAGTGTATGAGTTTCAAGGGGGGTTTTGCGAAGGGACCATTGTCCGAATGTGCCTAGGAGGTTGGCGTCCAGAGTTACCGGTTCCCTAATGAATGTACCCGCGAATCATGCCTGATTCTCAGATACATGTAGGCAGGGTCACCAACAGGGGGGGCTGTCGGGGTTGGTGTTCCAGGCCCGCTGGCTGGGGGGGCCCGACCAGCTGGCGCTGCAAATTTCCCCCGACCTCTGGCCAGGCCCTTCTGCCGGTCGTGGTTGGGCCCCCAGTGGGGTTCAGTCAGGTGTGTTGGCACTCCCCCCTGCCCCTGATCACCACGGCTGCTGCCCGGGGCGAGAGGTAGGCTCGGGGGTGGATGAAACTGGCCTCCACCCGGTTCCCATTGCTGCTGCCCGTGGTGGGAGGTAGGCGTGGCGGGGGGTGCAATGTAGGCGCATGAGGGGGCAGGCAAAATTGAAGGGTGGGTGCTGGACCCAGTACATCCCCCTCTGGCCCGTGGTTGGAGCACGTGGGGCTTCCCGCTCTCCTCGTGCGCTTCCCTCCTCGATCAGGGAGGTGGATCCAATGTGGCCATGCAGCAGGTGTGGTTCTCTCCTGGCGCTCCCCCTATTTCCGCTGATGCCCGCTGGTAGCTGTTTGACCGGGGGTGGGTGTTTGGGGGAGATGGGTGTGGTGGTCCCATGGCCTGGGTGCCACTCCCTCCCCTCCGCCTTCACTGCCCCCCCTCCGCATCCACTGCCCCCCCTCCGCATCCACTGCCCCCCTCCGCATCCACTGCCCCCCCTCCGCATCCACTGCCCTCCCACCGCATCCACTGCCCCCCCTCCGCTTCCGCTAGCCTCCTGCCGCATCCACTTGCCTCCCTCCATATCCACTATCCTCCCTGCGCATCCACTTCCCCCCCCCTACTGATACTATTCCCAAGGCAAGTCGGCATTTTATATGTATTGGGGTGGTGGGAGTATTTTGTATATGTATTGGGGTGGTGGGGGTATTTTGTATATGTATTGGGGTGGTGGGGGTATTTTGTATATGTATTGGGGAGGTGGGGGTATTTTGTATATGTATTGGGGAGGTGGGGGTATTTTGTATATGTAATTGTGAGGTGGGGTATTTTGTATATGTATTGGGGCCACCCACCCAGTCAGTCACCCACCCTTTCAGCAAGTTAGTCACCCACCAGTCACCCACCCAGTCAGTCAGTCAGTCAGCCAGGCAGTCACTCAGTCACCCACCCAGGCAGGCAGTCCATCACCCACCCACCCAGTCAGTCACCCACTCACACACACACAATTCTTATTAGGAATGTATTCAATTTTTTTTAAAGTGGGGCGGGGCTAGGTGGCGAGAAGATTTTTTTTGTTCAGCGAGTAGATTTTGGGGTGATTTGTCAAGTACTGCATATGTGTGTATATGTAGCCCCCAGGCCCATATTTGACCCCCCCACGGCCCATATTTAACCCCTCCAGGACCATATTTAACCCCTTCAGGCCCATACTGAATCCCCCCAGGCCTTTTGTCTCATTGGATGTAGCATTGGGTATCTTTGTCTTTTGTTGAAAATATTAAAATAAACAGATTGCATTGTAATGTTTTTTCCCGTATTAACAACAACAAGAAAACAGTTAAGTAAAAGTTGCGTTCTAAAAATTATTTTTTTCGTTGTAGGTGCGCTATAGTTTCAGGGGGGGGGTGGGCTGCTCCTTTCATTTGTCCTGGGCCCCATGATTTCTATTGGCGGCCCTGTAGGCACATTGTCCCGGCAATACCTCCCCTTGAAAACATAAGCGCAACTTACCACTAGGGTTCCCTGCTTCAGCACAACACGGAAAGGAGAGTGAGGAACAGGGATGACTGCGTATCTCTCGAGGTGGGGGAATCTCTAGGTTAAGGGGGGTACCCCAGCTTGTGCCATGGTGATCCACAAACAGTATATGGTTTGTGGGTACCCAACCGTACATAAGATTGGGGGGACAGAGTCCAACCTGAGTCAAAGGGCAAGCATGGGGGGGACATCATGTAGACAGAAATGAAAAGAGCACATTTTTCCCTTTTCTGTTCCCTGTACCCAGAGACTCATAGTTTATTAAAGTATAGTTTAATATGTTTTAACATTCGAAACCCTTGTCCAAACAGGACAGCCTGTGCAGACCTGTCTGCTGGACTTGAAGTTCAAAGCAGCCAGAGGATGCCCACAGGTGCGAACAGCATTTTGTTAGCGGGGAAAGGCAGAGTACTATGTCCGGAGATCAATGGCAGTCCTCTGGGATGCCACTTGTTCTGCCAGACCTAGGTGCGCCCCCCCATTAGGTGGCATTGGGATAGCTGGGGGGAGATGTGGCAGGCTTGCGCATGTCCCTTGACTATTTCACATTTTCTACCCGCCTTGGCTCTGACTGACTGTTTGAGAAAGTTCCCACACGCTGATTGGCTGTCCGGTGTGCTTCTATTTTATGAACGAAGCAGGGAATACAATAAGAAGTCCTGAACCAATCAGATTGGGTGTTCCCCTTGAGTCAGAGCCGAAAGAGCGCGGGCGGGATTTTCAAAGTTGCTTTGTTTGAAATAGCAAGGCAACCGGCTTCGATTTCAAGCCTGAAAAGCCTGCCCGCCAGAGACCAAGTCCCGACTTTTGCGCATAAATTCTCATAAACAAACGTAGCGGTCGCGGCTAGGATTTTATGCTAATTTGAGTTCCAGGAGATCCCGGGCTAAGTCCCAGGCAGGGTAAAACTCTCCCATACAGTTCCCTGCACCTAGGAAAGTCTAGTTTTTGACCCCAGACCCCCCAGTAAGTGTGTCTTTTCATCTGTATTTTGTGTTTCACTGTGTGTAAGTGAATTTATGCCAAATATATTCAAATTGATTTCTCTACCTTGTTTTGCTAAATGAATGATCCTGGCAAAAATGTGTAAATAACCTGGTCTCCCGTGACAATGTGTACACAACATTTTACCAACTGTATAGTAGGGAAATATGGTACACAATGTGAACTAACTCAAAGAGTTGGGAAGGTGAGGTTTAGGAAGAGAGAAAATAAGCCTGGTGAACAGTGAGGCTAAGGGAGTCCCAAAGGCATCAGAGGGGAGTGAGAAAGGATTCAAATATAAGGGAACATGCAGTATGGGTCACAATGTAAAAGTGCTGGGACAGTGGCTGGGTCAACTAGTGAAAAGAATTAATAATTATTTTTTTTTTTTTTTTTAAAGTGTTTAATTAGAAGGGATTGTGGGAGCCAGGCGGAGAAAATGAGGAGAAAGATAGTGTAGGTGACAAAAGACAAGCTAAGACTGCAAAAAGGGATGCACATTGTGTACCATCTCACAGCCAGGGATTCAATGCATTTATTTAGCATTCTGTCCTCTGGCAGCAATAGCATTCTGAAAAAAAGAAAAACATAAATCAGAGTTGAGGAAAAATTGAGGAAAATAATAATACACGAAAGCCAAAGCATAGAAAAGGCCGACAAAATAAAGACTTTATACTGCAATATATATACCAGCGGTGCACAAACTGGGGGGCGTGACCACCAGGGGGGGCACGAGACTGCCGGCAGGGGGGCGCGGGTTTTACAGAGGCCCCGCGCGCTTCCCGGAGGCACTTAGATTACGTGCCGGTGGAGCTGCAGGGCCTCTGTAAACCTTTACTTACCTAGGCTCTGGCGGCTTCCTTCCTGTGTCGCCATGGCAACGTGACGTCATGACACCGGAGCGCAGGTAAGTGGGGGTTAGGGGGGGGCGGGAGTGAGGGGACCGCCGCCAGGGGGGCGCAGGGGAAAAGGTTTGCGCCCCCCAGATATATACAGCATACTGAAAATTGCTCTTTTTTTACTTAGACTGGGTGTTTTGCATTTGCAATATGTTTTCTGTAGATCTGAACAAAAGACATTGCAGTCTCAGAAGTTAATTTATTACAAATTCTATTCAGAAGTCTCATGAGTTCCTCATAGTTGAATGATTTTGAATATTAGACCATTAATCCTTGATAGATTTTGATCATTTCTGAGTAACTTTCTTAGGTAACAAAAATATAGGATTTTGCATGAAACATCTTCAGACCGGCACCTACAAATGCAAGGACATTATTATAATGACTGCAAACATTTCATGTTAACCTTTATACAATAAGTTTTTTGGATCAGACAATGCATTGTGAACCGTCTGAGAAACTTTCATGACTGTTTCATAAAAGGTGCAAGAATATAGTGTTCCCCAGGATAGTTAGGACTTTTAGAATTATGCAATTATAGATAGTAATATAGTCATGTCACTCAGTATGCTGACTACAATACAATTTACACTAAAAACTTAACCAAAAAGGGTTATTGTGGAGTCAGTGTGTACATTTTTGAATGGGACATTAATCTTCCATGCCTTTATTAACCTGTGATTGGCGTGATACACTTGCTGGGCATTAAGTTGCTACTGCAACTGTATCATTATGTTATGGGAAAATACATTTAATGGAGGCTAAGTATCTCCTTATTCCTCGGTCTAGGATTTTTGGTCGCGGCCGTTTCACCGCGACCAAATGACTGCTGGCGCTTGGCCGCAACTCTCTTCACCACCAGGACACTCCGATACCGGCCGCTTCGCTGCTAAGGTAATTCCCTAACCTTAACCCTTACCCTAAAAATCCCTCATGTTAACCCCAAATACTAATGCAACCCCCTACCCTAAAAACCTTAACTCCTTACCATAAATCCGCTTAAGTTAACTAAACTAAATTCTAAAACCCATTACGTTAACCCCTTAACCTAACCACTAAAACCCCTAAAGTTAACCCCTACTCTAAAGGCTAAAACCCCTAAAGTTAACTCCTGCCCTAACTGTTTAAACCCCTATAGTTAATCCCCCTACGCTAACCACAAAATCCCCTAAAACTTACATTATGGTAGAAGTGACTACAGTAGCTTCCAGTGGTAGATCGGCAGCGACGGGAGATCCCTCTGCGGCCATACGCCGGTAGTCATTTGGTCCGGGGGCAAAAAGTCCCGTTCTGCTTATTCCTATCTATGTATAGCCATGCATTATACTAGTTTGGTAGGTATTTGGGACAGATTTGATGGTTCACGTATGTTTCTGTACTATTTTTACAATGCTACAACCACTATGTCACAAGAAAAATACCTGTACAATATAATACAAGCAAAGAACCCAAAAAAACACTAACAAAACTTAATTTGTGGGAGTACTATCTGTCTATCAATTCACAAACATTAATGATCCGCACAGTTCTCCCTATGAGTGGACTTAGTAAAAGAGGACTTGAGACACGGGAGGGAAAGCAAAGGGGTTAATGACAGTTGGAAGCTTGTAGTTATTTTAGAATATCCTTTTGTTCTTGTTACATACTTGATAGGTTTCTAACTGTATCCAAAGCCACCTTACTCAGGCAGCTTTATCAGCACCAGAAAGACTTCCGGTAGAACACATCCAGCGCTTCCTGTAACAGAACAAAGAAAACATTTGACCTTCTCTTCCTAAATCCCATCCATGGGTTGTCAGAGTATATCACTGTGAAAATATAGGCCCATATTTACTAAGTGGTGCTATTCCATAAGTCATTTTCTGGCACCAGAAGACACCTCATGGCCTTTTTTAATGAATGGAATAGCACCGCTTAGGAAATATGATCCCAAACGCCATGACTTTTGTCAAACTCTGAGCTTTATTACATCTGCAAATTGCAAGAGTTGTGTTGCCGTCACATAATTCCATAACTTTTTGTTGTGTTATTTCACAAAGCTGAACATTTCAGAATGATAGGGTGGTGACCTGATCTCCTGTAAATGTTGATATCGCCTAGGACAGGGGTGGCCAACTCCAGTCCTCAAGGGCCACCAACAGGTCATGTCTGGAGGACTGGAGTTGGCCACCTAGGAGATTGTGGAGGCAAGAGATGCGTAAGGGTTTATGTCACAATTCAAATGACTAAATTATAGCCAGAAGAGTCAAGTCATTTCTAACCCTTTCCTAGAGTTCATTGAGCACTTGTGAGCTCACTAGGCTGGAATTTATATGGGCTATGTTTCCAGACGGTAGCAAGACAATCATTACATATTTCCTTTTGCTACTTGTGTGTCCATTCTAACAAACACATTGGGGCTTATGCAGAGATCAACGTTAGTGAAAGGGAAAACGGCAATAAAATAGCCACAGAATTGGCGTTAAATATGGGCGAATGCAGGAAACGGCGTTACCTTCTTGTAGAGATGTTGATAGTGTTGGCGAGTTTCCATTCAATGTCTATGTAATTTCACCGATGTATTGTAACGGTGGCGAACTGCAGCAAATTGCCAAGTTTTGCTGGCGACATGGAACTCGCCATATTATGGGGCAGAATGGCGCGTTCAAGCGCATCGATGCTACTGGCATACCACCCTATCTAAACATGGCGAATTTAATGTTCTCGCCACGTGTTTGGCGAAGTTTAAAGTAACGAAACCTGTTGTGGCGGATTTTGTGAATCTCGCCATGTTCTCGGGAGGACAAGCTTCTCTGATGCGTATTTTCGCCAAAAGATGGCGCTATTTCCATTCTCTAACGTCTCTGCATAAGCCTGATTGTATTTATTTATTTTGCGTTTCATACACTTGATGGACGTTTAAATGACAGTTTAAATAATGGCGAGAAATGAGGAGAGAATCATGTGTAACGTGATGCAGCTATGCCAAATGTTCTATCAGATACCCCATTAATTACATTGTGGTAAACCAAAATTATACAACAAAATGCCTTGGTTGCAGTACAATGCTCATCAAGTCCACTAAATCTGCAATGAGTACAAGTGCAGAAGTGTATACAAATATGTAATACACATATTGTGTGCCAAAGAGGACTACAAATCATTGGTTTTTCTGTTGAAGAATTAGTAACACATTTCCATTTGAATCTATTGCAGAAGTCTTTAGCAGTATTGTAAATCTCTACAGCATATATTAGAGATGTGAATTGATGGCATCAACCTGGCACCCTATTACCAGTGCTAGGATCCAACAAAGCCTTTTATCCCAATAGATTTGCTTTATTCAATGTATCCTGGAACTTAAAGTACTTTGTATGCACATGCACAGCAGCTGCAAAGGCCATAGACGGCTAGATTGGTTGTATAAGTGAGGATTGCAAAACTCCTTTATTTGACTGGCACCTCAATAATGGGCACAGACTCTACATTGGACTGTCACCCGGGTAATGTTATGTCATTTTAAAAAGGCCAACTTAAACAGAAAATGGATATAAAAAACTTGAATTATTTGAATCTGGTGCATTTTTTGCAAAGGAATATTGCACTAGTTTTAAAGCGTGAATAAATCCCTTATTTTTCCCGTCTCGGTACTATATCTGGGTACAGATTGGACTGAGCTCCAAATCATTTAGCTCCAAAAAAATGGCACTGGCAGTATGCATCTCTCAACATTGCGTTTGAAATGATTTTGCTGAAGCTAGCAAGCAATTAGCATTAGCAAGCAGTCCTAATAGTGGTAGAGCAACAGAAGGATTTATTTAGACACACATAATTATATTTGTCAGTTTTTACATGTCTTGCCATGCGCACTCTCCTTTTTTGCATAATTTGTGCTGCCAGATGTACGCTAGAACCAAACCAACCCCCCCCCCCCCACATGTATTGTACAATATATATATATATATATATATATATATATATATATATACAGTATGTTATATATTATTCAGCTAATCAAATTGGCAAGATAATGAGAAATCAATCTATCAAAATTGTTACAGACAAGTATCAAGATACACCCTATTGAGATGTGTAACAAGAAGTTTAAAACCAGAATAAGAGACAAAACATTAACAGAGCTATGTATCAATGTCTCCCAGCTGCAAAAGGGTGAGCTACTGGATAGCCCCAGGTTTACTAAAGGAAATCTCTATATTGCTTTTGATGAGTGTTAAAGCTCTGTATTTATTAAAGAACATGTATCCAATTAAGATTAAAACAATGGATTTATATGCACTGTAGCTCATGATAAAGAGTTCTGTTTTTGCAAGCATTCTGGAACACTTCAAGCAAAGAAACAGAAAGTGATGTCACAGGACCGTTTGGCTTATGAAGCCTGCTCACCTTTCCCATTCACACAGGGCGATACTTACTAAGCTGTGCATTTCCATACGACAGAAAACACCTTACTGCCTTGTGACAGAAACCAGGGAATGGTAATAAATTAGATATATAGGACCCCCAGGATACTGGACAGCTTCTATCCTGTTTAGGCTGGAAAGTGCAGCCTCAGAATGGATGTACTCCACCCCACAGTATTGCAGGTGCTGGAACTGAGGGATGAGGGATCCAGACCAGAGTTTGTCTGCTGCTTGATTTCTGTCACCTGTCATGCTAATTAGAAAACAGGTATTTAAAGCTGGTTTCATGGCTTCTCTCCCCTCTCCCCAAGAGATTGGAGGCAGGAATGCTGCTGGAAGCAGAAAGGGGGGAAAGTTTTTCCCCCAAACAGGGTAAATCCTTCTGTTCCTTTGTTAACGTATAAAGTACCTTATTTTGCCTCATTAACTTAAACACTCAATTGCAATTCCATACATCTATTTTTGGAAAAGAAACACTCAAGTGATGGTAGGAATTAATTTAGTTGACATTTTTACTCTCTGTATGATGAGTTCACCATTATGATCCCAGGGAAGAGTCACAGAAAAGTCCATGACATAAAATAAATGACAAGTGGTTAACAAAACTGCATTTTTTGGGAGGGGTATACCAAGTTTTATAGACTGTTACTATGCCACTATTATATTTTAAAAACAGACGCTTTTTTATTAGAAGATAATATTGATTTTTGAAGATGTCACTTAGAATAAAATAAATATTACCATGAGCATAATACAATTTGGTGTACAACCACATAACCAGGTGACTACTGAAATGTAAATAAATACGTTGATATGAGTGAATAAAACATGTAACTTTATGATCACTGTACAAATTAGCACTCTTGTGCACATGGGTGTGCCACTTGAAGATGAATATCACTTTATAAATAGCAACCAAAGTTAATGGATTTGGGAGGCCAAATATCTCTATATTCAAAGTAGCTGCCATAATGTCTTATCAAAATAACAAATAAATATCTTACCAAATGGAGTATCCACAATATATGGAAAGGAAGGCTGATTTTTGTAAACTAACACGGGGTTACTAAAAAGTTACATATATTTTTATTTTCCTTTTCTTACACTTGATGCATATTTGCCAGCAAAGGGCATTTATACTGTTAGACCTGGAAGATTTTTATGATGCAAAAAAGGAAATTATATGATAGCCTAGGATGTGTATCACATAACTCCTCCCATTGCCAAATATACCACTCGCCCAATGACTCAATGGTGCATACCGGACAATATAGAAGCAAAGTATCACAGTAGAATTAAGTATGTTTCTAATGTCCTACTTAGTGTCAAATTATTGGCATAGATGCAGTGTTTAGAACTCGATTCTTAGCCCCCAAAATAACAATGTCTGGTAAAGTCTATAGCCTCAACCTCTCAACCACTTCCTCAATCGGTCTTGAATTTTACTAGACTGACGTTTGTGGTTTGCAATATGAAAAAAACAATCTGCACCATCAATGCTGCAGAAACTAGCTTTCTTCTAAAAATACCAGCCCAACTTCCTGTTTTCTTCACCCAGCATCTGTACAAGGGAGGGTGACAGTATAAAAACTCTACATAGAATTGCAAGGGGTTGAATGAGGGAGAGACATTTCATGCCTCCCACCCACTCCTTATAGGCTCCTGTGATTAAGATATCATAATTGACATGTGCTGAACACCTGAAAGAGTTAGGCTTCTACAAGATATCTCATGCTCACCCGTGCTGTATGCAAATAATCATTTCAGGGTGAGCACTCAACCATTTACAAACTACAAAGCTCACATCAAGAGATTCTTAATACTTAAACTGCTTTACTGGCAGGAAAAGGGCTTGAGCCCTTGTGGGCCAAACACGTTGGGTTACCATTTTTCATCTGAAGGGAATCTTAATTGAATGTAGCTACATACACAAGTACAATTTTAACACTTTGTTATATCACCTCTAATCTACCACTTCCAGTCCAGCTGCTCTCATCACTAGTTCCCTGCTCAGACTATCGGTTCAATGCTCACAGTCACATAATAATATTAATAATAATTTTATGTCGTATAGCACTTTTCTCCCAATGGGACTCAAAGTATTTCCCAATTACAGTATAGTGCATGGTACGCAGCACATACTGTAGAAAATTTTACAGACACGCTCCCTGTCCAGGCGAATTTATAATCTATGATTTGGTGCCGCACGGCTTGAGGATCATGGCAATGCGAAATAATGTTGCTGTTTGCTATTTTGTTTCTGGATGTCTGTCATATTGCTGAATAAACTAAAAGTCTTTTGTACTTTTTGCAACATTGGAGCTGTGGACTATCCATTTTTGTTATTACTTTATACTACAGGCTCTCTTGGCACCTCTCTATCCTACGTGCACCAACTATCTTGATAGATATTTCACTGTACGTATTTCTCACTTTTTCAAAGTTTTTTTTGCTGGTCCTATCTTTTTCATTTCTACTATTGGGGCCTGAGGCACAGGGAGATAAAATGACTTGCTCAAGGTCACAAGGAGCTGATCCATGGTCCCCTGACAAACACAGTATCATTGTTTACAGTCAGTGTCTTTACACTCTGAGTCACTCCTTCTCCCATATCCCCTCATCTGAGTCATCCAACTAAGTGGTCATTTTTTGTATTGTAATTTAGTAGTCAGACTAACAGGAGATGAGGACCACTTGAGATGTGCAAATGTCTTCAAATGTGCTAAGAAAATTTCTCCTACATTTTGTGTCTTTGGGACATTAGTGACAGTACTAAAAATGTATGCCGTTTTCAGCCAGATGTTTATGAAAAATGCAGGGTCATGTGATCTGAATTTGGGTTTATGGGATCTGAAATTTGACTTTTAATGTTTGACGATGGGTTTTTGGTGGGAAAATTTAGCAATTTGACATGGTTTGTAAACATCAATACCATTTTTGAACACCTCTAAGGACTACTATCTCCAGTTAATATCACAGATCTCAATATTATTGATTTGGTTTTGTGGTCCACCCTCTTCTAACATTTCAAGCTCAATCTTCTATCCAAATTCCTGTAGTCTTTACATTAAAATTGTCCAAAATTCTCAATGATTCATACTGTTCTTGTCGTGTTTCCTCTCCACCATGCAACCTTGTCTACACCCTCTGTCACAGCTCCTATTTCCTCTACCCCTCTTCTCGCAGTCCTATCTGCACACTCCATACTTTTTCCCAAAATTGAATTTGCAATAACGCAGCATTAATATATAATCTTGAAGGAAAATAGAAGCCTTCCATGAAAAGAGCTCACTGTTAATGGACTGTTAACCTGTCACTGAGGCAGGCTGTTACTTAATGAGGGTGAGTGAGACAGGAAGATGTCTGTTTAAGCATGAACTGTAACAAGAGTCAAAGGGGGAGTGAACAAAATGGAGGCTGAAGTTTTGTTTGGTATGGACCCTCCACAATTTCTCATCAATAACTAACTATTTTGTACAATTAATGTGCAATATGTTACTCCGTAATCACTGAATTGGATTCCAAATTACTCAAGGGTTGAGCTACATCAGGGGTGGCCAACACAAATCCTCAATGGCCACCAAAAGGCCAGGTATGACTGAGCCACTGATTGAGCCACCTGTGCTGTAGCAGGCATATCTTTAAAACCTGACCTGTTGGTGGCTCTTGATGACTGGGTTGGCTACCCCATAGCTACATGTAACATTAATTAATATACTGTATAGGTCATACGCAGTGGTTGACAAATCACCAAAAAATCTCCTCGCCACACAAAAAAATCTACTCGCCACCTAGTACCAAACGTGTGCTGCTTGGGCAAATATTTACTCGCCCGGGGGTTAAATCCACTCGCCCGGGGCGAGCAAATGTATAGGTTTGTCGAACACTGGTCATACGTACCTTTCTATATTATCTTCGATTTATATGGGGCACTCAGGACATTGCCAATTAATATTAACTGAATCCTAAGTGTGAAATCTCACATTGTTTTCGATTATGGAGAAATTTAAAAATTGAGTTGTTGAGGTCTTGGCTGCAAGAAAAATGGGGCTGCTGTATTTTTGACACAGACAATAAATGCTATTTAGTGTAGCAAATAACCTGCACATTTTTTAGTTCGTTCAACGATTCCTTTTTTCCTAACTGCACTGATTGTGTGATTCTAATCTTCCCTAGCTAAATTAAACTGTGTTAAAGGAATTTTGTGTCTCTGTATTCCTTCCAGGGGAAAGAGAA
Source organism: Ascaphus truei (assembly GCF_040206685.1). Classification (NCBI taxonomy): domain Eukaryota; kingdom Metazoa; phylum Chordata; class Amphibia; order Anura; family Ascaphidae; genus Ascaphus; species Ascaphus truei. Next base: position 4,145,142 of record NC_134488.1, read on the forward strand.
ATCTAAACCCCTACTTAGGATTTTTTTTAAAGTAGAATGGAATCTGCAGGGCAATTTCTGATGTTAAGTAAATGTAATTTTATTCATAGTTTGATCGAATTTCATAATTTACTAGGAAAAAAAATAGTCGTACATTTCATTTTTGGAGATTGACAATATAAGTACAGTTCCTCAAAAACAGAACCATTCAGGAATTATAGCAACTGCATGTCACTGCCAGCATATAACACCTTCTAACTTCCTCCAAACACCATCACAGGCTACAGGGGAAGAGTTCTATTAGGGAATATTAAAGTGAATTAAGGGCATCGGTTGAATAGAAGGACATACACCATGTTTTTTAACCTCGTCTGCTATGCAACTAGTAATTATGCATTGGGGGTGAATAAAAAATACATGAAATCAACAGGGTAGGAATTGTTGTCTTAAGCCTTTGGAGGGTTGGGAGTGTGGGTTACTACCATGACACAGTGATATCTTTACAGGAATTTGAAGAACATGAATGGTTTATTGATTCCCTTAATAGAAATCAATACAACATATGGTTGGTTCCTACATTGATATATGTAACCCCTCTCTTTTTACTATACCTAGGACTATACGCCTGATGCTGAGGAGGGGGCCTAAGTCCGTATACTTATATTAGCGCCATACGTATGTGGGGCCAGTAATGGGAACACAACACTTGGATGTATATAACAGGTTTATGTATAAGATATGTAGACATAGCAAACAGGTAATCAGTAAGCACGTTATCCTTAAGAATAGGATCACTACATACAAGGCACAATATGACTTATAACATTACAGTTCACCTAAGCGCTGCACATGTATGTGTGTTATAATCAATGTAATAGGCCTCACAATCCTGGGTGGTCAGCTCCATATGTGTAGTACCTGTACATCGTTGGTTCTCGTGTATTATCACTGTAGGTTGCAGGCCTGTACTTCGCAAAGGTGTGTATTGTGGTACCACTATTCCTTTGACCCATTGGGAGGGGTCCCCTCTGTAGGCAGTCTCTCTCTCGGTCTATGGCTCTCTGCAGCTGGGATCTCCACTGATCAGCCCTCCAGTTTCCCCGTAGGAGACGTGCAGGTCCTGTCTACAGGAGGCTCTGTATCAAGTCTCAAATTTCTCAGCTCAGCGCAGATCTGACCACTGTCATGGCCGTCCCCCTCTTAAAGCTCACTCTCCCTCATAGTCCCTCCTCCTTCACCAGCCTTGCTTCTGGCTTATCACAGTGACATGTCCATGGAGAAGAACCTGCAAGAGGGCAGTGTTCAAGTGTTGCTTGGCACACCCAGGGGGTTAAAATAGCCATGTTAGTCCAGTTTTGATACCGGCACGTTTACATACCTACAATGGTTATATTATTTTGTTAAGTTAATCCTTTAGAAAAACATGTATTTTTGTCCAGAAGTTAAGTTAACACGATGTCCCAGTTGTGGAGTAAGAGGTCTATATAATGTCCTGTGGAGCAAGGCTTGAGATGTTTTCCTAATGTCTCTGTGTGAGAAATAAAGCTATGTGTTTCTAATATTTGAGTCAGAAGGTCAGTGGTACTGTTTTCTCTGTGAGTGGTGGTAGTATATGTGTCTAATATTGGAGTGTTTCAGAGGAAATGTCTTTGTGGATGAGCATTATATGTCCAATGCCTCACTGAAAGATGAATGAGAAGCATTTGGTCTTGGTATCTTTACAAGAACAGAGGGGCAATATTTATCTATAGCCTGGGTCCCCCGTTTTTCTCCTTACCTCCTGGGTGGCCGCATGTGATGGCGAGGATGGGTGCCGGCAATGTGCGGAGGGGGAGAGCTGCGGTAGGGAGGGCGTCAAGATACGACTCACATATACTACTGGGCGGAGGCCAGCAGGATATTTTTGATGTAACATGGCTCTCAGCTCATTGAAGCTGGCATCCAAATGCAGGATGTACGGCTGCTCCGAATCGGCATAGGCTAAGACAGGGGCTTCCATGAGGCTTTTCTTGAGCCCTGTGAATACCTTCTCGCAGGCGGACGTCCATTTGTCCCCGAACGGTGCTTGTGGAGGTGCGGCTTTTTGCTGTGGTTCTTTGGGGTAGATCTTCAACGGGTTATTTAAGACCTTAGGCTTGCTGGAGTAACCCGCTATGAATCTGCGGAAGTATCCGCAAAACCCCAGGAAGGATCGTAGTTCAATCATGTTATCTGGTCTATGCCAGTTCACTACGGCTTCGACCTTAGCAGGGTCGGTAGACACTCCTTCCGCAAACATTATGTCGCCCATATAGGTGACCGAAGTGTGGCAGAAGCAGCATTTATCCAGGAACAACTTCAGCCTTTCTTTTCCAAGGTGATCCAGAACCTTCAGAATGCGTTCTTCATGCTCCGCTAACGTTCTTCCGAACACAATGATATCATCTAGACAAGTAGCCGTGTGGGCACCAACAAGTCCCTGTTATCACCCTGGGCGGTCAATTTATTCACATCTACATATATTGTTCCTGGACACTGGATTCATTTATTGGGAGATTATTCTATTGGAGTTTGCTGAGGTGATGCACCAATATACCACACAGCCTATCATCTAGATAAACCAGACATTCCAAGGGATTCATATCACCTATGGTCTTTTCCATCAACTACTGGAATGTTGCAGGTGCACCACAAATGCCTTGGGGCATCTGGGTGAACTGGAAGAACCCGAGGGGGCAGACAAATACTGTCTTCTCCTGGTCTTCAGAGCTCATGCGTACCTGGTAGAATCCAGACCTCAGGTCCAGCATGTTGAACCACTGACTACCTGATAAGGCGCTGAGGATTTCCTCAATCCACAGTATGGTACATCTCCATCTCCTTCAGGACGTCCCTCATGTCCTCCACATCTCTGGGAGCTATGCGTCTGGAACACTCCCGGAATGGCATGGCATCATTCAGGCGGATCATGTGTTGGGCACTCTTACTGCAGCACACATCCATCTCACTGGTGGAGAACACCTCCCAGCCCTCTGCCAATTTGGCACTTGCCGTTTCTTGAACTCCACGAGTAAGGCCTAAGTCGAACTGCAATCCTGTAGGGGCTTCTTGTACGGTAACCGCGTTTACATGAGCAAAGGATTCTATCTGAGTAATTGGGTATATCCGACCCAGGGCTTGCCCGACGTCAAATCGTATAGTGTGGGGTGAGATGTTCTGAATGGCCAGCTTGAATCACAGAGGAAGTGCAGACTTCCACTCTTTCATTTCGGGTACCACCTTTGACCCTCTCTTGTTGTGATCTTCGGGTGTGGTATACCAGTCGGCCTCATTGCGTCCTGGGTAGTTAGGCACGGCGACCATGTGCTTCACTCACACTGGTGGAATCTGTCAACCCCTTCTCCAGGTTGAAGCACTGTCCGAACCTTTCTTGGGCAGAGATTCTCTGGCATTCCTCCTTGAATACGGGGTGAATCCATAGGAATGCTAGGGGTAATTCCCCTACTTCTTGCAGCTAGGCCTGTATCAGGGCCCTCACCACATCTGCATTGGTCCCCAATATAATGGGGGAGTTTGGATGTTCCCGGGGCTCGGGATATATCAAAGCTTCTACTTCCATGGGGTGGGATTTGTTATTATTAAGCTGCGGTATGTCCAACCGCACTTGAATCACACCATCAATGGGGTAGTCTTCACTGCTCAGGCCACACAATTTCATCTTTTCCGCCAACTGCATTGGCAGATGCTTGAGGTGCAGGTTGTAGAAGGGGCAGTAGATGATGGTCACTTGAGACCCAGTGTCCAGCAATGCGGAGGTGTAGATTCCCTCCACCAGGACTCTTATTATGGCCGCAGGTCTTACTCGAGTGCAGGCATCTGATGGGGTCTTCTCTTCAGGACTAGGCGCAGGGTCACTAGGCGAAATGACCTTCTTGGTGACAGTTGAAGCACCGGTTGCTTCGGGTCGCACTGAAACCAGAGTTAGGGGCCGATCTCCTGGGCGTTGAGGGGTCTGTCGTGAAGGACCCTGGGGGGTATTATCCTCAGAATTCTCCTTCACACTAATCCTCTTAGCTTACTCTCCCCTTTGGAGGATTCCCGAGCCATCTTGGGAGTCAGAAACTGCAAGATGACCTCTTACTCTTGTATTTGGTCCTTTAGGTCCTCAAAGTTAGGAGGGTCCTCTGTAGAAAGAGTACAGCAGATCTTGGCCACTAAAGAGTGGGTGAGCGATGATCCCCGCGGGAACTGCCTAGTTCTATAACCATACAGCTCAGCCACACGGATGACCTTCTTGTTGATCAGGGTCCACTGCACCAGCTGCAACGTCGCAGAAATTCGGATAATTTCTCCTTTTGCTTGAGGGCATGGAACCGAGCCAGCAACGTAATGGGATCGTCTTTAGTGCCATAGGCTCTGGTTAAAGCCCAAATCAGATCTTGGGCATCGGCCTCTTCATGGCACTCATGATACAATTGTACTATGTTGGCTGCTGGGGGCCGTAGACATTCCATGATTCTCTGTCTCTCACTGGCAAGATGTGTGCAGGGTGAGGTGTCTCCTTCTCTGCAACAGAAATAAATCGCCGGGTGAGCCCTTTTCAGAGAGGCGATCATCATGTCGCCGGCTACTCGCCAGTTTTGCGAATGTTGCTATCACAGGTATTCTGGGCTTTATGCATACCGTGATAGCAACGCTGTCAAAACTGGCGATTTAAACAGGGCGGTGATTTTGTTTTCCGGCTCTTAGTGTATAGGCCCCTTAGTATCTCTGATCAGAAGAGTGCGTAGAGGTATGTGTATTTTGTGCATAAATTATAGGTATGTAAACCTAATGTCAATATGTATTGCATTGCACATTACTATAGTATACCTGTTATGCAGCAGTTGTGGTTTATAAAAGTAATTGATTACTATCTTAAATGATTTTCAAAAAGCACCAAATTATTGCATATTTTGAACTGAAGCAGTTGACTCATCGGACCAGTCCTCTGGAATACTTTGTTCTGGTTGTTCCTCGGGAAGGAATGTGAAAAGACGTTTGCATGCTGACTGAAGCCCATATATCCCAAGGGCCATATAAACAGGCCACAGACAAAATTTACACAAAAGGCCTTGTGTCAATTTCACATAATGGATACAAGTAGGAGAAATCCAGACCTAGGCTGTCACCTTGACAACTCTATATACTTTCCTTAATGCAGCCCAAAGGTATGACAGGATTAGCTTTGGAAAGACCATATCATATCTAACTACAGTACCACTGCTTCTTTTTGGAACCACCATCAGCCAAGTGGGCAGCATGTGTATGTTAGGTTTTTTCTGCATTCTCTGTGTGTCCATGCATGTGAGGAAAGTTTAGCAGGGCAGTGTACAGTACATGTTAATGCAAGATGCTTGGACTACAGTTCTAGATGAAGATATGTCCTGATCCAGTGCCTGAGATAAAAATGTAATGGTAACTCTCTTTTTTAAATGCACAGTGCTGCTGTGCACACAGCTTGCACTATATAAATATTGCACAGTAATTGTGTAGTACCTCTTAATAGCTTGGGGACTGTCTGCTGGTAACTCAACACCTGAAAAAGCTAACCGCTTTTATTGTCGCTTGTGACATGACATGTCACAATGTAATTGAACCATTGATCTCAAATGATTTTGTACAAAGATAAACAAGAAAGTGCAATAGTTTAACTGCTTCATAAATAGCACTAACAGGCCCCTATTCAATATGCTGGGAAGCCGCTTCTCCATGTCAAGAAAGCTTTGATTCCCATCTGTTTCCCTGACAGCCGTTTCACAGCATATAGAATAGGCTCCATGGTGTGAGGATAATGCTGTAGCAGAAGTATGATGGTGCTAAGTATGACCACTACTTTTTAATCTGCAAATCTTAAATTCCACTTTTTTTTTTAATAAAATGGGTCTAAATTTTTAATGGCGCCCAATTTCTGTTTTTAATAGCCTAAACATGCCACAAACCTCCTAAAAACAAAGAGCTTTCCCCATCATAGGGCTTAACACTGTTCATCCAGAGGGGCCAGCAATGCATTGTTTCTCTGCTGGTTAAAAGGATTGCCCTTTAAGCAATGTACTATTACTTTCAACCACTCAGTGTTTATTTTTTTTATGCGGAGTGCAGCATGGGTCTTCTAAAGCAGCATTTCCTCAAAAAATGCATTGTGCATGTAGTTACATTATATACATTTTCACTAGCATATATTTGAGGTATATGCCTTTTGTATACACTCGCGTAACTATATAGGTGGGAAGGTTAATTTTACTCTTTCTCTGAATATAATAATGACATATGTGGGTTTTTGGTAAGTTGCTCTGAATTCTCTGGATATGATGCGTTCATGAAGCCCCCATGAGTATGAGGCTAACTTTATACCCTCTCTGTTGTGTCACAGGAGGCTTTGTCGGTGGTAAGTGACGACCAATCTCTTTTCGATTCCGCGTATGGGGCAACATCTCACCTTCCCAAACCTGACATGACTGCCTCAGGCAACCCAGACTATGGTCAACCCCACAAAATCAACCCACTTCCCCCCCAACAGGAGTGGATCAACCAGCCTTTGCGGGTCAACATCAAAAGGGAATATGAGCACATGAATGGATCCAGGTGAGAGAGAAACTCCAAGATCTGACTGTACCTATAGAAAAACCCCAATTGCTCTCTCCTGCTCTCTTTTTTTGATGTGTTTGTCTTTCTATCTCTCAAACAAAAGAAAAATAAGTGCATGCTCCATAGTGCAGATCAATTTCATTTATAAAAAGTTAGGATTAAAAACACTCACAATGTATACATTCTTTATAGCATGTAGATAATAACGTTACCACTTGGAGTGTAGCTGGAAGAAACAGAGGCGTACTGTACCAGATTAATTCTCCATAGTGGTCGTGAGTTATATTCAGAGCATTTCTCAATGTACCAAAGCCCAAAGGTATTATGTGGCTGCAAACACAAAACCTCCAACGATCCACACTTGTCTCCTCCATGCTGCTCAGCAGATCTGTTCACTGGTGGGCTGAACGCCAGCGCCACGATCACGGCTTAAGTATACATTGTGACTGTTTTTAATCCTGACCTTTATCAATCACTTTTTACTGTATAAATTAAATTGATCTGTACTATAGAGCACGTCCTTCTTTTTCTTGTGTTTACATTCTAGATCTTCCTGAAACTCTGTTTCCACTAGGAAGCTGCTATGTCTCTATTTGCTATCCCTACAAGTTGGTTATACAAACTTTTTCATTGGCTACTTGGATAACATCCCCTGAATCACTGACTTTTTACAGCTAAATACTCTTTGCACAGTTCACATTATGGTTTAAAATCATATTGTCATATATGTCATTTGTACACCCACCAGTAAGCACTGTGCCATGTAATATAATTTACACAGTTAAGTGATCATTGTATAGTATATGTAGCTTTGTAGTACAGCACATATCTTAGGCCTGGGACATAGTGCCTTTAACAGTGCGGAGGCGTGCTGAGGCTCAGGGAAAGCGGTGTTTTCCCTGGCCTAACACAGCGCGCCGTCAGGGGGCGGGACCAATGAGGACGAACCAGCTCCGTGACGTCACTGGCCCGCCCCCGGCACGTCCCCTGACGGCGCGCTGACTAAGGCCAGGGAAAGCACCTGCAGGTAACATGCCGAGGCCTAAGACATACTAATGAGCACACAGTAATATTTCCATTATATATATATATATATATATATACAGTGGTTGACAAATCACCAAAAAATCTACTCGCCACACAAAAAAATCTACTCGCCACCTAGTACCAAACGTGTGCTGCTTGGGCCACTATTTACTCGCCTGGGGGTTAAATCCACTCGCCCAGGGCGAGCAAATGTATAGGTTTGTCGAACACTGTATATATATATATATATATATATATATATATAAACATCACAGCTTGCACTCAATGTACTGGTTCAAATAGACAGGTGCTAATCTCAAATAATAGAAAAACAACATTACCATTCTCTCGTCCAGTAAAGAAAGACTGCACTCGGTTCAGTAATCATGAAAAACTGTATTGGGCATCTGAATAGAAAAGATAAGTCACCCAATCCGACGTTTCGGTCCTGGAATAGGACCTTACTCAAGGGGGTACCGAAACATTGGATTGGGTGACTTATCTTTTCTATTCAGATGCCCAATAGAGTTTTCATGATTACTGAACCGAGTGCAGTCTTTCTTTATCGGACGAGAGAATGGTAATGTTGTTTTTCTATATATATATCTATATATATATATAGATATATATATATATATATAGATATATATATAGAAAAACAACATTACCATTCTCTCGTCCGATAAAGAAAGACTGCACTCGGTTCAGTAATATATATATATATATATATATATATATCACACTTATTAAGGTTATGGTGGGTAAAAAAAGTGACAAAAACCCTCCACAGTAAAGCATATAGCAACTGTAAATATTACTGTATGTTCATTTGCATGTCTTAGACAGGTCTGCAACCCTGTCTTTCTCCATTATACATAGCACTTACACTGCAGCAAGGGATTCTGGGAAATGACATGCAAATGAGCACACAGTGCCACCTTTTATCTCAAGCTCCTATTACAGAGCAGCCTTAAGCCAATGCATGCATCTTTAAACACACCTTTTAAGCAAAGGCTGGGGTAAGATGCAAAGCCAGTAAACCCACTCACAGACATGTTTCAACCTTTATGGGTATCATCATTGTGAGGTTGGTTGCTGGCTCTGCTGGTTTGAGATTAAGAGTAGGCATTCACCACACTTATTAAGGTTATGGTGGGTAAACAAAAGTGACAAAAACCCTCCATAGTAAAGCATATAGCAACTGTAAATATTACTGTATGTTCATTTGCATGTCTTAGACAGGTCTGCAACTATTTACAGTGTTCGACAAACCTATACATTTGCTCGCCCCGGGCGAGTGGATTTAACATCGTGGCGAGCTCCTATTGGCCCAAGCAGCACACGTTTGGTACTAGGTGGCGAGTAGATTTTTTTGTGTGGCGAGTAGATTTTTTGGTGATTTGTCGACCACTGTATATATATATATATATATATATATATACATATGCACACATATGTGTGTATATATATATGTGTGTATATATATATATATATATATGTATATGTATGTATATATGTATATGTGAAACTGTACATATATGAAACTGTACATAATACCGTGCTCCTCCCTATAGAAGTTTGCTGCTGGTAAAAAGATAGGCCTTACATATAGAAAAACAAAAAGAACGATTCCTGCGCTCCTACCAATTAGGCTAAAATAAAATAATGATCTCATGAAGAAGGGCAATTTTGTTAAACCCTTTGGCCAAAGCATTTATAAGTCTGCATGCCATGTCAAGGCATACCCGTATGCAGGTACCTAAACTGAATATATGTAATAATTGTCCCATGGACTAGTGATAAAATGTGACAACGTCCTGAAGGGGTTAAATAAAGCATATCTTTAGCTTATGTGAGTAGTGCAAATAAAAACTGGCCAAAGCCAGTATCATAGTTCCTTACTGTAGAGGTAAACTGTGGGTGCACAAATTCCCTGGTGTGAATATGATAAAACTTACACATATTTCTCTCTGTTAGCCTTATATGTTCACCTACTCTTCAATGGAAGTTGTTGTCCAGACTGACACTGGGGTGTATTGTACCTGCACTAACTGGAAAATTGGTAGGGGCTCTGTAACTGCTATGTAAAGCAGATGAGCCAATAAACCTACCCCTATAATGTTTCAGAGATACTATATTAAAATGCCCTTAGGGAGTATGCAGCAAGGAAAAGGATTGCCTAATATTTGTGAGAAACTGTACATAATACCGCGCTCCTCCCTATAGAAGTTTGCTGCTGGTAAAAAGATAGGCCTTACATATAGAAAAACAAAAAGAACTATTCCTGCGCTCCTACCAATTAGGCTAAGATAAAATAATGATCACGTGAAAAAGGATAATTTTGTTAAACCCTTTGGCCAAAGCGTTTGTAAGCCTGCATGCCACATCAAGGCATACCCTATGCAGGTACCTACACTGAATATATGTAATAATTGTCCCATGGACTAGTGATAAAATGTGACAACGTCCTGAAGGGGTTAAATAAAGCATATGCTTATGTGAGTAGTGCAAATAAAAACTGCTATGTAAAGCAGATGAGCCTAAGGGTTTATAAAATTACCCTTTTTCATGAGATCATTATTTTATTTTAGCCTAATTGGTAGGAGCGCAGGAATCATTCTTTTATATATATATATATATATATATATATATATATATATATATATATATATATATATATATATATATATATATATATATATATATATATATATGAGATGGCTTAGTGAGTGGCTCAGGTTCAATTCCTGGTGTCAGCTCCTTGTAACCTTGGGCAAGTAACTTTATCTCCCTGTGCCTCAAGCACCAAAAATAGATTGTAAGCTCTATGGGCAGGGACCTGTGCCTGCAAAATGTCTCTGTAAAGCACTACATAAAACTAGCAGCGCTATACAAATACATGTGTATACATGTGTATACTGTACATGTGTATATATGTGTGTATATGTATACTGTATGTATGTTACACAGTATATTGCTTCATGTGCTTGTCAATTAGAATATTTTTAATATAGTTTTCCATTATTTTTTTCCTGCTTATTTTTGTTAAAGCTCAGAAGCTTAATTTAATTAGAGCAGCTGGGGAATTGATTCCTCTTTCATTTATGTACCCCTATCTTTTGGCTCTTGTCTATGAACTATCTATTTATTTGTGCTGCATGAATAATAATGCTGTATCCTCTAACTACCTAGCATAAATTCTGGTATTACAACTTACCACTCACCTATTTTTTGTATATATCTATTTAAAGTCGTAGCCATTGCCTTCTCTTTTTTATTTAATTTGTTTTGTTAAATGAATCGGCTTTCTGCCAGTGGTACAATGAGTTTCTGCATTAATAAATAGACTTATCTGAACAAGATATATTATGAACTTAAACAAGTGCACATGTGTTGTCATGAATGATGAAAAACTCAGCCTTCAAGAGTACTCTAAACATAAGCCTTTGTTTTCTACATGTAAGTGACTCAAGCAGGTGGGGTTGAAAACACAGAGCCATGGGTACCAAAGAGAACTCATCTGACTCCACAGTCTTGTCGCTAACCTACTGTAGTCTCAATGTGTAGCCTCTTTACCCAGCCCAGCTGCTAATTTGTCACACTCAGGGAGCTACACAGAACACTGTGAGCCACTAGTACCAGACAACTTGAGGGCAGGTGACTTTGTGCATCCAGAGACACAATAAAGCTGCTTAGGCTCCAATGTATTCAAAGCAGCAGATATCCAAAAGACCTATATACAATGTTAGAGGAACAAAAGAGAAAATCAATAAAGAGCATATGGATTGCACGGTCTGTGCATTTCATCATGTATGTGTGTGAGCTATTACATTATGAATGTATTAAAGGAAACAGGAAAAATTACCTTTTATATCTATCATCTAGGGTGAGGACAATAACTATTTTGTTCTGTTTTTCTGGAACTTGATTGATATTATTACTATTCTTTTAAATTCTGAAATAAAACCTAAAATAAAAATAATTTTTCGTGCGTGTGAAATGTCAAACTTTGTGACGAAAGTTTGCAGGGTTTTTCATTCACAAACTCAGAAGTTCACCCAGTTTATATATGTCTAAATTAACTTTTGATTTTGAACCTGGGAACCTGCTTAATCTTTCTTTATATTATTCTATCTATATATCTATCTACAGTACATGTATCTATCTACTTATCTATCCATCACCTACTGTACATAACAATATCTACTTTCAACTGTATACTGGTGAACGAGAAGGGGTTTATACCCAATGCAATGGATTGGTCATTTTTGTTTATTTAATCCGCACTAAATAGATTTAGATATGACTGTGGCCAGAAGGGCTAACCCTTGGTCAGTAATGGGTTAAGGCAGAGGTTCTCAACTCCAGTCCTAGAGACTCCCCAACAGGACAGGTTTTAAGGATATCCCAGCTTGAGCACAGGTGGCTCAATCAGGGCTCAGTCTTCGACTGAGCTACTGATTGAGCCACCTGTGCTGAAGCAGGGGTATCCTGAAAACCTGTCTTATTTGGGGTCTTGAGGACTGGAGTTGAAAACCCCTGGTTTAAGTGTTTTGTGTGTGACAGGAGGGCTGGGGTGCTGTTCTTGGCAAGGGAAGGAGTGGAGATTAGAAAGGCTGTGGAATAAAAGGAAGTGTGAGCTAGAAGCTCACCCCTTTCCTTTGTTGCTCCTACGGTGATTCCCTCACTCCCTTCTTGGGGTTTTTTATTTTTAGGTTTGTAGTTTTCATTAAAGACTTTTTTAACCTTCATATCTGGTGAGCTCCCCAACTTCTTTTCATAGCAAGCGGTAGTCCACTCGATCATTTTTTGTTTATAATATTCAGGAATACCTAATGGAAAAAAAAATTATTAGTAATAGTCAGCATGGATTTATGAAGGATAGATCATGCCAAACTAACCTTATTTGTTTCTTTGAGGAGGTAAGTAGGAATTTAGATCAGGGTAATGCAGTTGATGTGGTCTACTTAGATTTTGCAAAAGCTGTTGATACGGCTCCATACAAGAGGTTGGTGTACAAAATAAAGAAAGTTGGACTCAGTAATAATGTATGCACCTGGATTGAAAACTGGTTGAAGGATAGACAACAGAGGGTTGTCATAAATTGAACTTTTTCAGGTTGGGCTAAAGTCGTGAGCAGAGTACCTCAGGGATCGGTACTGGGACCCCTGCTTTTTAACTTGTTTATAAATCACCTTGAGGTTGGCATCGAGAGCAAAGTCTCCATCTTTGCTGATGATATTAAATTGTGTAAGGTAGTAGAATCAGAGCAGGAGAATTTGGAGAGACTGGAAACATAGGCAGGTAAATGGCAGATGAGGCTCGGGATGCCCCGTGGACGGAAAATTTGAATTGACCAATGGGAAACGCGCTGACATTGTGCTGCTTCCCCCAGTCAACCCATTGCCACCTACTGGGCAGGCTCCACTGAGTCTGGCAAACCAAAGGGTCCTCCCCGCAGTGGGTCTCTGTTCTCCGGACCCAGTACTCTACCCTGCCCCCGCCACTTAGCATACCAATACCTCTCAACATCCTGTCTCCTCTTTAAACTCCGATGTCTATCCAGACTTCCCGGCACCTATATGAATGCCCGGGCTGACTGAATAGACATTTATAGTAAATGCACCAACCATTATAAAACATATTTTAATACATGTTATAACTTGGGGAGATATGGATAGAAAATCCAGGGCACTTCGGATTTTGTAAATGAATTGAATCTGTCAAAAGGCACAACGTTTTGAACTGCACAGAGTTCTTTCTCAAGTGACTGGCTCTTGGTAAAGAACTCTGTGCAGTTCGAAACGTCGTGCCTTTTGACAGATTAAATTCAATTACAAAATCCGAAGTGCCCTGGATTTTCTATCCATACCTATACATAGGATCTCGTCTGACATGTTTTCTCTGAACTGTGGTGCACCGGTATTAAAACGCAAGTATTTTGCTTCCTTCTTTGACTAATGGTGTGCAACACAGAATCTTCTCTTTTTGTATAACTTGGGGAGACCCATATCTATGCATAGGAGTGGGCTAGAAAACCAGGAGTCTGGGGGACACTGGGCAGCCCTGGGGTAATACAACCCGCGTACCGGCAAATCATGCCTGTTCGCCAGGGAGAATTAGGGGACTACTGGTAATTTTGGCTCCCAAACTCCTGCAAACAAAATAATTTCATTTCTACCCAAATATCTCACCTAAAACTTACTCAAGAAGTTTCACCTTTCTGGGGCAAGGGGAACATGAAAAGTGGAAAAGCAGGGTACACTTTAACTTTTGCATGTTATGTTACCTGGCCCCTGGCTTATAGTGCTATGTAGCTGTCAGGGACCCCACGGTTTCAGTGGTAACCAGATGGGCTTAACCTTTATCGTATAGCCTGTACTGTCCCTTACATTTATGTGTACACAGGCAGCACTATAGAAATAAGCAATGAATAAGTGCTGAAATAGAAGGTTAAGTTCCTGTCATAACGTAAAGTCACTGTAAATGGTAACATGTGTGCCAAGAGATATGAATTGTAATTAATTACGTGTATGATGGGAGCTAGTATCTGTAAAATTGTACCTCTCATACACCCTGAAAACAGCTATCACTTATAGCCCCTAGGGATTGCAGAGAGATCTTTGGTCTGCTGCCTGGAAAAACAGTAGCCAAAGATGGAAACTTAAGTCCAAACATATGTTAGTCAACATCTTATATCCATTCTGCAGCGTCGGCGGCCTAGTACAGACATTCGGAAAAAATTATGAATGAACTGTTAACCCACTGGAGAGATCAGAAATGCAATACAGAGGAAAATTCAGCATTTCACTATCTGCAAAATAGCTCAGTTTTGTTACATGTGACAATAATAACTTGCTTTCACAAAATATTTAAAAGTGACTTGAACCATTGTGACCCTGAAAAGCTTATAATCTGACCGTCATTGCCTGCGACACAGTAGGATTGTCCCAGGTAAAAACTAAAGGATATTTAAAGCTTGCTCTAAAAAGGCAGTTTTGATGTTAAATTTGTTGCTAATAGTCATTTTTAACATAGCCATTGTAGTTTTAGTGGACCACAGTACTTTGCTCTATTTGCATCAGCTTGCAATTTCTGGTTACATGAAACCAGCGCAAGAGTTAGGATGGAGTTTGTCTCTTTTTGTCATTTTACTTAATAATAATAATAGCATGTTCTTGTATAGCACTGCCAGATTTACGTAGCGCTTTACAGAGACATTTTGCAGGCACAGGTCCCTGCCCCGCGGAGCTTACAATCTATTTTTTGGTGTCTGTGGCACAGGGAGACAGTGACTTGCCCAAGGTCACAAGGAGCTGGGAATTGAACCAGGTTCCACCGCTTCAAACTCGGTGCCAGTCAGTGTTTTTACTCACTGAGCCACTCCTACTTCTTTACTTCATTTATGTCTCAGGTAGTGAAGATATATCAGCCTAATCCATATGAAATGGAAAAATCTTTATTAAGACATTTCTTAACTCTGATTGAAACATGAATGGAAAGGATAGAACACGCAGGGTATTGCACCCCGATCCGGCATTAACTGCAATTCAAGTCAATGGTTGTGACTGCTAGATCAGGGACGTTACCTGCATCGTTTTTTGATGACAAAGCAAAATATGCAGCAAAGAGATACAAAATGAAAGCGGCACAATTTACTTCAACTTTGCTTTAAATTTCCCTTAATACTGTACATCACCCTCATGTTGGCATCATATCACAAACAATGTCTGTTCTCCTTTACACTTTTGAGATAAATCCTTCTCACTTTTTATTCTCTTTAATCACTTCCCTCCCATAAGGCCTCATCCATAGGGGAACGCGCTAGCTTCCGCACTTCTGCGCCTCCTCCTCCCGGCATCGCACTTCAAATACAAACTTGTTTGTATTGCGAAGCACCGCTCTCCCTGTAGCACATGTGCACATGCTAGCGCGCGCACTATGCACATATGCATTGGCGTCCTAGTGTTTGTTTCGGTGCGAGCTATGTAGCTCCTGCCGTATCCTTCACAATGGACCAAGCTTAAGGGGTAGCAAAATATTCCAAAGTAAACTTTCCATTCAAAAAGGAGGCCAGATTGAAATGTGATGTTATGCCTGGCCAGGGTATTATTGTACTTACTACAGAAACACGTTCCTCCTTTCTCCTATCACTCGCTTTGGTTATATATGGCCACATTTTGTTGATTCTGACTTTTTCTTTAGCACAAAACATTACCACCATCAACATCATTGTCAGCTACACACCAGATAAGAACATTTTTTAAGTACAACATTTCTCTTAAATTGCCCTTATTATCTTTACTTTCTCTCCTATTCTTTTAATATAGAGAGGAGTAGGATAACACAGTTAATAGTGCATCAAGTTCCCCTTTTCTCTTATTGTCATATGTGGGGATTATTCATGTACCAGGTAAAAACTGGGGTGAAAAAAACATCAATTAAACTCATTACAGAGTGAAATTATGTCAACCTTTACAGATCAGAGTGAAATGTTAAAAAGTAGATTAACAACTTAAATTTCACTTCCATATTCTGTCGTTTAGGGCCTTTTTCTATATCAGTGTGTTTGTTAACCTTATTCTATATCAACCTGAAGCAGCTGATTAGGTTGTTTTTAGCTTAAATGCCTTATTGCAGTCAATCGGGATTTTTGCCCGAAAACATCCCAAACAATCACTTTGACTGATATAGAATAAGCTTGGTATTATCATAGTAAGTGTATTTGATTGAAGATAGATCATGGTCCATTGACTTTAGTTATGTTAACCAAGCAGAAGGTTAAAAAATAAGCCCCTTATATCAAACAATCAATTTGGTGTATTTATTCTTTTCTTTAAAAAAAATGGTTTACCAATACCATATTTAACTTTGTGTTTATGGTGGTACTGTATAACAGAATATGCAGGTAGTGCATTATATGATATACAGATAATTTACAGCAGGGCTCTTCAACTTGTTCCCCATTTAAAGACTTAAAAATTATTATATTAAACATTTTGCAAGCATTTATCACATCTATATCATATACTTTTTATTTACATTACCTTAATTTACAAGTGAGTTTCAGTGTGAAAATTTAAGCTTAGCTGCCTAATCAACAAGTTTGAAATTATCAGGAGCAGAGAGTCCATTGGCTACATAAAGATCCTTTGTGGGCCACTAGCTGAAGAGCCCAGCAGTCCAGCATATACAGTAGGAATTGCCTATAAAAACATTTTACATTCTCAGTGTAGGTGAGTGGAAATGTAAGAGCAGAAATAAGGAAGAAACATACAAGCAAGTAGAAGTGGGAAGGAATCATAACTTGGCTCCATGTGCAGCTATAATCTATCTTTCCCTTCTTTCCCTACTATAGGGACATTGATAGTCTCCTATTAACAAACTCTAATTTTCTCTCGCAGGGAATCACCCGTGGACTGCAGCATCAACAAATGTAGCAAACTTATTGGCGGGTCAGAGAATAATGCAATGACTTATAACAGCTACATGGATGAGAAGAATGGTCCTCCCCCAAACATGATCACCAATGAGAGGAGAGTCATTGTGCCAGCAGGTATTCTATAGTGAGGACTATAACTAACTTCCATGCAAACAGGCATACATCAAAGCTATTAACAAGACTATTTGTATTTAGTCTAATTTACCATCATATGAGAACTAATATTCTTTGACTGTATAGTATTTCAAATAAATCTGCATTAGTTGTTAGCATTTATATATAGAGAGAAAGAGCTCTTTTAGTATACAAATTCTCATATATCTCCAGTATGCAAGGAACTAAGCAGGTCTCAGGAAAAACACACAGATTACAATCCAGCTTTATATATACATTTAACTCTAGAGCAGTCATTTTTGACCAGGGTTCCACGGAAGCCCACCCCTCTGGGGTACCGCGGCCGCCACGGGGTGAGAGCTGGGCCAACTCCGCCAGGTAGGTGTGTGTGTTGTAAGGGGGGAGAGTGTGAGAGGGGGAGGGGAGAGTGTAAGGAGAGAGGGGAGAGTTTAAGGTGTGAAGAGAGAAGGGGAGAGTGTAAGGGAACAACAGAGGGAAAGAGTGTAAGGGGGCAACAGAGAGGGAGGTAGTGAGTGGGGAAGAGAGGGGGAGAGTGTAAGGGGGAAGAGAGATGGGGGATGTGTAATGGGGAAGAGAGCTTAAAGGGAGAAGAGAGGAGGGTGAGTATGAGGTGAGAAAAGAGGGAGTGTAAGGGGAAAGCGGGGTAGAGAGCGAGGGACAGCATAAGGGGGAAGGGGAGAGCATAAGGGAGAAAGGGAGGGAGTGTAAGGGGGATCAGAAAAAGAGTGGAGTGTGAGAGGGGAAAAGAGAGAGAGATGGAGAAACAGGGGGGAAAGGGATGTGGGGAGAGGGATGGATGGGAGAGTACGAAGAGAGGTATGGGGGTGGGGGATGGAGTGGTTTAGGGTTACCCAGAATTTCACAATCTAATTGTAGGGCTCCTTAACCAAAAAAAGGTTGAAATCCACTGATCTTGATGGAACAAATGCTGATCACAACCTCATATCTCACAGTTCAGCACAGTTTATATTACTTATACTATAACTAGAGATGTGTAGCTCCATACCTGTTCAGGTTATTACAGTTCTTCTGAAAATGTTAAGACATGCACAAAACTGTATTTGAATGCTGCCGTGTTTTCGTTGACATGCAATGCAAAACATATGTACTTTTTTCCATTTGCTTGCCAGCGTTCAGAAAAAAAGGTTGGCTACATTTTCATAATTAAAGTTGTTTTCGGAGTAAGATATTGGTGTTTGCTGCTTTTGGTGAAGTTTGTTATTTTTGCAAATAACTATGAACAAGAATGCATGTGAATGCTTCGCACATCAAGCCACAGATAAAAGACAATAACCAATAGTTTCCCCCCTATGTATTGATTTATTTATTTATTTATAAAATATTTTACCAGGAAGTAATACATTGAGAGTTACCTCTCGTTTTCAAGTATGTCCTGGGCACAGAGTAAAACAAAATAATACATGGTTACAAATACAGTTACATAAATGAACAAGGTATACATTACATACAAGACATTGCATGCACAGTTAAAGAAAATATATATTACGAGCGTATGAAACAGTTACAGACCAGATTAAAGTGTGAGACAGCCTTAGATTTGAAAGAACTTAAGCTGGTGGTGGATATGAGAGTCTCTGGTAGGTTGTTCCAGTTTTGGGGTGCACGGAAGGAGAAGGAGGAACGTCCGGATACTTTGTTGAGTCTTGGGACCATGAATAGTCTTTTGGAGTCTGATCTCAGGTGATAGGTACTGCATGTGGTAGGGGTGAGGAGCTTGTTCAGGTAGCTGGGTAGCTTGCCCAGAAAGTATTTGAGGGTGAGACAGGAAAGGTGAACTTTGCGCCTAGACTCTAGTGATGACCAATCTAGTTCTTTGAGCATTTCGCAGTGATGTGTGTTGTAGTTGCATTGGAGAACAAAACGACAAATTGAATTGTAGAGGGTGTCAAGTTTGCTAAGGTGGGTTTGAGGAGCCGAGCCATATACTATGTCTCCATAGTCAATAATTGGCATTAGCATCTGCTGTGCAATACGCTTTCTGACCAGGAGACTTAGGGAGGATTTGTTCCTGTAAAGTACCCCTAGTTTGGTTGTCATGGTCTTGGTTGTCAGGGTATCAATGTGCATCCTGAATGTTAAGTGGGAGTCAAACCATAAGCCCAGGTATTTAAAACTAGTGACAGGTGTTAGGGTGGTTTTAGCGTTGGTTCTAATCAGGAGCTCAGTCACTGGAAGCTTTACAAATTTAGTCTTGGTCCCAAATACCATTGTTACCGTCTTGTCAGTGTTTAAAAACAGTTTGTTTTGGGAAATCCAGTTTTCGAGTCTCAAAAACTGACTGAAGTATGTGTTGAAGGTCAGAGAGGCTATGGCTGTGTGCATACAGGATTGTGTCATCTGCATACATGTGTATTGAGGCTTCCTTACAAGCTGTGGGAAGATCATTAATGAACACTGAGAAGAGTAGGGGCCCCAGAACAGAGCCTTGCGGGACACCACAGGTGATATTCAGGGGGTTGGAGTTAGAGCCTGAGATGGACACATGTTGGGATCTTCCTGATAGGTAGGACTGAAACCAGTTTAAAGCATGTTTCCCTATTCCAGAGCTCTGGAGTTTGTTAAGCAGGATAACATGATCAACTGTGTCAAAAGCCTTTGCAAAATCTAGCAATACTGCACCAGTGAGTTGTCCCCGTTCCATTCCACACTGGATTTCATTGCAAACTTTTAGCAGGGTAGTTACGGTGGAGTGTTTGGGACGAAACCCAGATTGGAATTGGCTAGGGAAATTTGTCTTGGTGTAGAAATCGCTTAATTGGGAGTGGACACATTTTTCCATAACTTTGGATAGAATTGGGAGAAGTGAGATTGGCCTGTAGTTTGAGACAGTGTTTTTGTCCCCACTTTTGAAGATTGGGACAACTCTGGCAGTTTTCCAGGTCTTAGGGATATGGCCTGCAAACAGGATAGAGTTGACTATGGACGCAATTGGTTTGGCAATGGCTGGGGCACCAAGTCGTAGGAACCTAGATTGTAGTAAGTCGGGTCCACATTGGCTGCTTAGTTTTAGTTTGAGGAGCGCTTGTGTAATCTCCTCTTCAGATACTGGGCTAAATTGAAAATTGTGGGCAGTGTTGGGAGGGGGTGGGACTGTAGGGATACTCCCAGGATGAGATTCATGTTTGGGGTTTGTGCTGCGTTTCGCTAATAAGTTAGTGGCACACCCCACAAAGTAATCATTGAATGCATTTGCAATGTCAGTGGGGTTTGTCAGAGTAATATCCCCCTTAGTGATATTACTTGGTTGTTGATGGTTAGGAGCCTGGAATATATTGTTGATAACCTTCCAGAAGTTAGCTGGGTTTGATGTATTTTGGTGGAGATTGTCAGAGTAATATTGTGCTTTTGCATACCTTGTTTGCCTTGTGCACACGTTCCGCAGGCATCTGTAGTGATTGAGATCCTTGGTAGTGCCAGTTACTTTGTAGCTTTTCCACAAGGCATCCCTGAACTGGTAGAGTGCTATAAGGTCAGGTGTAACCCATGGAAGGTGGGCACCCCGTACCCTTATTCTGCATAGTGGAGCATGGGTATCGCAGAGTTTTAAGAACTCGGATTGGAAATAGTCGAGCGCAGAATCAGGGTCGGGAATTAAATCGATTCTGTGCCATGGGCAGTTGGTAAGGTCATCCAGAAACTGTTGTGGGTTAAAGTTTTTAAATGTTCTAGTGAGGAGAACTTTAGGGCTTGAATGGGGCGGTTTAATTTTCCTTACACAGTACACTATTGCATGGTCACTGAAAATATCAGGAAGGATGCCAGAGGATTGGATTCTGCTGGGGTTTGAGGAGAGAATCCAGTCTAGCAAAGAATGGTTATGCGACTTCAGGTTTATTCGTGTGGGTTGGGAAATGAGTTGCGATAGGTTAAGTGACTTGAGTTGTATCTGGATTTTGTGGTTTTTAGGGTCAAGCCAATTGAAGTTGAAATCCCCTAGAACTAGCAGCTCACTCTTCTCATTCAGAGAGGAAATGGAGCCAAGAAATTGGGTGATATCAGTTAAGGATTGTAGAGGGGCTTTAGGGGGGCGGTAGATGCCAGCAAGCAAGATGGGCTTAGAAAAGGGGAGGCAGATTTTGCCAACTAGAGTTTCAAAAGAGGGTGGACTTGGTGGGCAATGTAACAGTGTAAATTGTAAGGTGTCTGCAATATAAAATAACACCCCTCCTCCTCTCTTTGACCTATCTCTCCTAAAAATGGAGTATCCCTGAATGGCGATATTTGCATCAGGGGTTTTAGAGGATAGCCATGTTTCTGTAAGAACGATGGCTTTGGGTTTATGCATAAGGCACCATGCCCTTAGTTCATCCAGTTTGGGCAGCAGGCTCCGGATGTTTATATGGGCGACAGATAGCCCTTTTTGGAATTTAAAGGTGGAATTCTCAGGGGCATGGGACAGAGCTGAAATGGGAGGACCTGGGTTAGTTTCAACATCACCTGCTAGAGAGAGTAATAGTATGAGTAGAAATTTGGGTAGTTGTTTGCAAGTTGTAGATTTGTGGTGTTTGCCATTTGAGTGTGCGGTGGTTGGTGTGCTGGTTTTTAGAGTTCTCCACCAACATTCAGTAGATAGTGCAAGGCTTTTGAGTAGTCCAGGGTGTATGGTGATGTTGGGTGTGGGCCAGGATGGAGGAGTTTGTAGTGGATAGAGGGAGTAACATCTCCATGAGGCCAGGAGAAAGAAAAAAGTTAGAAGACATAGCAGGTTCATGATGCCAGAGGTAGGCAGTGCTGCAAGGAGCTGTTGTGAGCAGAGTGAGTGTGTGCAGACTAAACAGCAGGGGTGGGCCTGTACCTTGTCAAGTGTTTTGCTGCATTGCAATGCTAGGGTCAATTCAGGGTTTCAGTGTTTTGTGCAGTCAGTTTTGGGAGAGGCTGCAGTGAAAGAAGTTGTAAAGGGGTGGGGGGTTAAACTATGCAGGCTAACAAGCTTGGGATCATAGTGCGATCTGAATAGCTTACCGTTTGTTATCTTGAGTAAAAGAGTGTGCAGAAAGAAGCAGTCCCCAGTCAAACTGTAGTCTAACTGTATTTATCACTTAAAAAGCTCACTTTACATGCCTCACTGCCTAATGCAGTTCCTGCCCAATGCAGCAAAGGTGTTAGTATTATACACAAAAAACAGTCACATGATCCTCCCCCTCCCCAATCAGTCAGCTTGTTCCATTTGGTCAATTAACAGCACAGAGTTAAGAGGAAACAAAAAAAAAAAAACTTTTTACATTCAAACATACTAACTTATATATCAATTCAACAAGGCCAGATTCAGTCTTATACAGAGGGTTTCAACATCAGGAACATACCTGTGAAGAGAATGCAATTAGATCCATGTCATATCAGCTGAGGTTATTGGTTATTGGTCTTGCATGAAGAAAGTGAGTATATTAACTATATATATATTAACTGTAGTCTAACTGTTTTTATCACTTAAAAAGCTCACTTTAAATGATACTGTATGTCACAATTTATTGTGGCTTAGTGTTGAAAAGAGATGTGCGAGCTCGCCGTCTTTCCATTCACTATATATTTTTTACAAATGTTTTGGTAATTTTACTACATTTCACGGTTAATTTTTTTTTTTGTGTTCGCACAACTGTAGTGTTGAAACTGCGTTAAGAGAGTCCTAAGCATCGATTCATTTACTACTAAATGATTGTTGCAGGACAGGGCTACTTGTAAAATTGTCTAATTGTCATCCTTACAATATATCTTTATTACAAAAACAGCTTGTTGTAGATAATACTAAATATTCAGTGTTGTGTATAGAATAAATCTAACACTCATCTAGTTTATATATCAAAAGACTAAAACAAGTAGACCAAGACCTCAAAAATGTATGTCTTCTGTGGTGTTTTTTTTACTTTGGAGATAGATGTCTGAAGACATATCCATAATTTACAGATCAGTGTTTTGTAAAGTATTTATACCACAGCCAAAATCATATTGTTCTATAGACAGAAACCAATTTGTTTCTCCGGAATAAGTCTTCAGTTGTTCCATTCTCTTAATGGCTAGATCCCACCTTGTGGAGTCAGGACCATGTGCGCCAGTGGCTGGAGTGGGCGATCAAAGAATATGGACTGATGGAAATTGATGCTGCCCCGTTTCAAAATATGGATGGCAAGGAACTGTGTAAAATGGGCAAAGAGGATTTCCTACGGAGCACATCTCTGTATAACACAGAAGTTTTACTTTCTCATCTCAGCTACCTCAGGGAAAGTAAGTGCCACCAAGTATACAGTAGTTTAAATATCCAGTACTTGCATTGGTCCTGAATAAATACTGATTCATTGTAGGTTGTGATAACTTTAACAGGATCAATATTCATTTTTTTCATAGATAGAATTATAATGTACAGAACTTTTGGAAAACTAATAGCTACTTCAAGTATACTAACAGTACATTTAAAGAAAACCCCTGCTTTGAAAACTCTGAACAATATAATATAATCTATAAATAACCTTAATTTGGTCCCTAAAAGATATCACAACCTTAATTGACACAGAAAAAAAAACCCATCAAACTATCCACAACCTTCTGCATAGCCACTCAGTGTTATGCAGTAACTCAATACGCAAGTCTCAAAATGTTTTCAGTAAATGAGCCCAGTAGGGGGTGGACTAAGAAAGATGAACAGATAACTCAGTCTTTGTTATCAAACCATGAGCAGTGGCTGGGAGTCAAGGAGCACTGCAACAGGAAACAGGGTTACTCTTGCCATGAATTCATACCACCTTCCTCTGCTTGCTGGTTTCTGGCCTTTTACCTCTGCTCTTTCCTTGTTTCCTGGGGCTGTTCCCAGCTTCACTTCTACTATTAGTGATTTTGCACTTTACTGCCCCACACAAGGAGAGCAGGAAATAACTTCACCCGCCTCCCCCTTCCTGAGGATAAAGCAGGCATCTGTATCCCATGTGTCAGATCTAACCAATGTCATATCCCGCTCAACCAATAATGACCCCTGACCTGCTTCCCACTGGGGTCACTGAGTAGTTTGACAGCAAATGCTTCTTGGTAGGTTGGTATCTTATGAATGAATTAACCCCTTTTGTTCAGTGATAAACAGTTTTGTAGTACAATTTTCTGAAGATTTTAAATGACAATTCTGAAGTTTTACTTTGAGATATTACATGTTCCATATTCAACTCTATTATAATACATCACTGTACGAGTTTGGTTACCATTTGACAGCCTCCTCCCTTATGAGCCAATCTCCCTTTAGTTGGTTTAATTAATTTTCACTTCAAACCCCCATTAAATCCTTCTCTTAGTGTTTAATGTGGCAGCAAGCTACTGGTCATATCACTGCTGCTTCAGTTCAAGAAGTAACTATCACAGTTTATGTCCCTGAGTGACATGATCAGTAACATGACATCTATCCTGTAATCTCTCATTTAAATGATAGGCTTTATAACCTTAAGGCTAAGGCCCCACTGCCTCAGACCACGCGCCCACACTGCAGACAGGCTGCGCGTGGAGAGGCACTTGAGGCTTTCTGCGGTCTGTAGGGAGCGGCGGCCAGGGGGCGTGGTTTGAGCAGAGTGCTACTCCCCCCCCTCCACCGCTCCCGTCCAATACACCCCCCCCCCCCCAGGGGGTGGCTGCAGCTGGGGTCGGTCTCCCGGGCTGCAGGAGGGTGCTACTGCCGGCTGAAAGGTAAGCAGCTCCCCCCCTACACATGCCCTCACAGCTGATCCCTCCGTCGACACACACACACCTCTCTTACCTTTTGGAGGCAGACGGCTCCAGCTCCCGCCGCTGATAGGCTCACCAGCGCACCACGTGACTCGTCACCGCTCGGGATCGCAATTCTCTTGCATCCCCTGGCGGCTGACGCGTCACAGCGCATAGTGAGCAGTGCAGCGAGGGGGGACTGGGACCGGCTCGGGAGGAAACCCCTGCAGGTGAGTAACGCGCACGCAGCTGCGCACACCGCCGGACGCAGCAGGACCAAAGCCTAAGAATCCTTACATCCATCCATGATCTATTCAGTCCCATAATGATGGGCTCAATGACATTTCTTCTGTCCTTCAACAATACATCTGTAGAGGTAACAATCTCCCCCCCCTATACCTGCATCTTAAACCCCATTATGCTGGCAGCAACAGAAAATCCTGTCCTAGAAGTGACTAGTATGTTAATACCATCTTTTTTCTGTTATGTAGGTAGCTCATCATTGGGATATACTGCTCCGCCACATACAGACCAGTCTTCACGAGTGACTGCCAAAGAGGGTAAATATTAATTATCTTTATAATAATATTAGTCCTCCCCTTCAGTATTGGAGAAGCGTGATGTACTACTAATGTTTTATTAATTCTTCCAGCATGTTTCAAGACCCTCCTACAAAATTCTTCAAAATCCATTTTAAATTGACACTATATATATATATATATACAGTGGTTGACAAATCACCAAAAAATCTACTCGCCACACAAAAAAATCTACTCGCCACCTAGTACCAAACGTGTGCTGCTTGGGCCAATATTTACTCGCCCGGGGGTTAAATCCACTCGCCTGGGGCGAGCAAATGTATAGGTTTGTCGAACACTGTATATATATATATATATATATATATATATATTTTTTTTTTTTTTTCCAGTATTTTCCTCTGAAATTGTGAATTTCTAAAAACTGTTTCATAACTCATTTCACTTTAGAACTGCTGCTGCATTATTTGCTTAGAACGAGACTTTACCCAGCAGACCAAAGTGCTTCTCCACCACACACTAAAAGTTAGCACTGGGGAAAACTGAGCTGATGTTAAAAGTAACAGTGAAGATGTTACATACACATTGTTGATTCTCATATTCTCTTTTACAAGCATCTCTGAATTTACTGCCTGAAACAAGGTAGAAACTGTATAGAAAATAATATCATTATCGTATACAGTACTGAACATGCTAGATACAGCATATAAATACACATAAAACAGCACACATTTATACAAAAATGAGAAACCGTTAAAATGCAAGATCTGCTACTATACCGGTACTGAACAGGGCTCACTGACAGTAAAGGGGTTAAACACAGTTTTGTTTTCTAAGCTAACACTTGAGCTTCTGGGAGCCTACGATATGGCCATCCAGGCAGATATTGTATTCACACTCTCTTTGCAGGTGTGGCCTTTGTCTGTCACATAATAGGCTCATGAGCTCAAGTGCCTCCTCACTCTGGTTTCTTCCAGACCTTCACCTGTATCTGCAGGAGCTCTCACTCCATGAATCAAGGTGCATTAGCAAGACAAAAACTAATCAGTGAGCTCTCTCTCCAGAGCTTTGATGGCCACTGACAAAAGGCTCCTTTGGCGTGTTCAAATTAGGCCCAAAAATACACTCTTACATACACATTAATTTTGTGCAGCCGTTCCTTTTGTTTTCCTCTCACTCTTTGTTACGACCTCCCACCCCCCCCCCCCACCCCCCCCCCCCCCCCCGCCTCTGTTTCTCTTCACCCATTTCACTCTGGCTTTCTTTTTTGTTGTCTTTCCGCTTTGCCCTTTTTGCTTAATCCTTCTTGGTTTTGGCGTCACTTGGGAATGACAGGTGCCTTGTGATGGGTGTCTTGGTGTATTACTTTTTACATCTGAGTTTTGTTTTGGTTTGATTTTTACCTGGTAAATTTGTTCCTGAAATGCAAAGGTAGACCTGTGTATCAAAAAAAAATGTCAAGCTTGCTGGACCACAAAAGGATTCTGCAGAGTGGAAAGGTACATTGACAGAGCTGTCTTTGGAGGTTCGATAAATGTATAGCAGTGTGCTTGGTAGGGGAGAAAATATAAAGGAAGAGGCAGGCGTTTACATTCTTAAAGTCAAAAGGGACGGATGCATCGTATCAGAATTATAAGGAATGTAACAAAAGTTGCAAAAGGGCAATCAGATTATCAAAAATGTAAAATTAGAAAAGAATTGTAAGAGAAAGAAAGATCAACCCCAAAAAGTTCTTTAAGTACACTATAACAAAAATATTAGAAAACAAAATATAGGCCCCTTTCAGTATGAGATGGGCAGGCAAATTATTGGAGGTAAGGAAAAAGCAGAGGTATTAAAATACATTCTGTTGTCTATGTATTTACCAAGGAGGAGTCAATTGCAAAAATATTGCAACAAGAGGAAGCCGCAAATTCTGTATTAATGAACAATTGGTTAACTGAGGATGAAGTGCATAGGTGGCTTGATAAAATGAATGTAAATAAAGCACCAGGCCCCAAAGGTTCTTATGGAGCTAAGATCAGTAATAGAGAAACCATTACATTTAATATTCAAGGACTCCATTTTCACAGGCTCAGTACCACAAGATTGGTGTAAAGCAGATATGGTGCCTATATTTAAAAAAACAAAAGAAAGGAGAATGACCACTACAAGGGAATTACAGAACTGTAAGCTTGACATCAATAGTGGGGAAGCTACTTGAAGGTTTAGTACGGGTTCATCATATTCAGAAATACCTAACGGATAACAAAATTATTAGTAATAGTCAGCATGGATTTATGAAGGATAGGTCATGCCAAATTAACCGTATTAGTTTCTTTGAGGAGGCAACTTGGAATTTAGACCAGGGTAATGCAGTTGATGTGGTCTACTTAGATTTTGCACAGGCTTTTGATACAGTTCCACACAAGAGGTTAGTGTACAAAATAAAGGAAATATTTTGACAGATATTTGCTCCTGAATTGAGAACTGGTTGAAGAAGAGACAACAGAGAGTTGTCATAAATGGATTCTTTTCAGGTTGGGCTAAAGTTATAAGTGGAATACCTCAAGGATCGGTACTGGGACCCCTGCTTTTAATATTGTTTATTAATGACCTTGAGGTTGGCAAAGAGAGCAAAGTCTCCATCTTTGCTAATGACACTAAATTGTGCAAAGTAGTAAAATCAGAGCAGGATGTAATTTCTCTCCAGAAGGTTTTGGATAGACTGGAAATTTGGACAGGTAAATGGGAGAAGAGGTTACATATAATGTTATGCATTATATATGTTATACATTTGGGAAACAAGAATAAACAGGCAACTTACACATTAAATAGGGCAAAATTAAGTAAATCTTTGATGGAGAAAAATTTAGGAGTGCTTGTAGACTGCAGGCTTATCGATAGTGTCCAATGTCAGGCAGTTTTTGCAAAGGGAAATAAGATCATATCTTGCCTTAAACAGGGTATGGATGGGAAGTAAACATAATTATGCCCCTGTATGAAGCATTAGAAAAAGGACACCTTGAATATGGAGTACAGTTTTGGGCACCACTCCATAAAAAGACATTGTGAAACTAAAAAAGTGTATAGAAGAGCCACCAAATTAATAAAGGGGATGGATAATCTGATTTATGAGTGGCCATCTCAAAAATTAGATGTCTACATTAGAAAAGAGGCATCTTAGAAATGATATGATAACTATATATTCAGGGTAAAAAACAAGAATCTTGTTCAAAATAACTATTCATTCAAAGGACAGTACAAACGACACAATGTCAGGTTGGAGGAAAAGAGATTTCACTAGAAACAAAGGAAAGGGTTCTTTAAAGTAAGGGCAGTTAAAATATGGAATACATTACCCATGGAGAGTGTGATGGCAGATACAATAAATATCTTCAAAAAAGTGATCTGTTTAGAAAGGAAAGGTAAACAGGGATATACCAAATAGGTAAACATGGGAATGATGTTGATACAGGCAGAAATCTGTATGCCATTATTGCAGTCAGGAAGGAATTGTTTTTTGCCCCTTATGTTTCACTTTGTTTTTCTGTTTGCCTTCCTCTGGATCAAAATACTGTCAATACAAATATAAGATAAGCATCTGTTGTCTAAATTTACATAGGTTGAACTGGATGGGCATATGTCTTTTTTACCTCATCTACTAGAGTATGTAACTACAGCTGAACCCTGTTATAACGCGATGTTTGGGGTCCACCCGATACGACTGCGTTATAACCGGGATCGCGAAACAAAAAAATGGCCGCTGCAATCAGTGGGTGGGTGGGTACCCTCACGCAGGACAAAACTGGAGCAGGGTGCTGGGGATCCGACACCACGGTTCCACCATCGTGCAGGGGGTGTGGTGTGTCTGTCTCCGTGTGTCCGTGTGTCTCTCTCCGTGTGTAGGTAGCAATAAAGCATTGAATTGGGAGAAATAATGGCCGCCGGTCGCGATCAGGGAACCCGGTGGCACCCCCACGCAGGGGGGGAGAGGGCCAAGTGAAACCACAGGTAGATGTGGGTGTGAGTGTTGGGGCATTGGCATTGATAAACCTTTTCCCCTGCTACATGGGGCTGCATCTTTTAAAAGGGTATTAGTGGCAGGCCAACTCTACTCAGTAACTAATCATTTTCTTGGGTCCAATTTCTAAGATGAAAACACTTTATTAAGTCATCCAAGTGAGCTTTGCAAATGTGAACTCATCCAGAAAACGAAGTCTGATGAAATGTACATTACAAGACAACCTCCTACAATTACAATGCGCTATGTACATTAATGGCGCTATATAAATAAAGACATACAATACAATGTCATGTCCAGTGGAGCAACATATATCACAGGTGGGCAAACAATGAAGGTACTCAGATATGTAACGTGTCCTCCATCAAGTTAATGATTATTTCATATATTAGAATACCGTTAACAGCTAATTCCAGAAAAGAAAAACAACAATTATCATAGAATATGCCATAAATAGAGGGGTGAGTTCTCAATCTCCCTGCTAGAACATAAGAAAAAAAGGAAAGCATAGAAATAAATCAATCTGGTGCCAATGTTTTGCACCAGTGAGATGTTTTAGAAGTAGTCTAACTTAAACACAGACTACCACAATTCTAAAATTACAGTGATGTGTGGTTATATAAAAGAGCTGCTGGTCTCCAACATTCTTCCCTGCTGCGTTGCAAATATTTGTAATAAGCAGCGTTTGAAGTGTGATGATGTTACTAGCAGGACAGAGTAGCACTAATTAATTTAAAACCACTGAGCAAGAACTTTTTTTTTAACCCACTTCGACACAACAGTATAAATGAAATGTTGGTGAAAACGCTTATTATCACATTGGTTATTTTTCACAAAAACTATGTGAATTTGTCCTATTTGCATGAGTGCTTGTTGAATAGCATATTTCTTTTGGTGTGTGTCCGTCCGTCAGGATATAGCAAATCCTGGAAGTTTGCCCCCAAAAATGATAAAAAATTAAAAATGGGAGCCATGTTATCACCGCGTTATAATCAGATCTGTGTTGTAGTGGATTGCGCTATAACGGGGTTGAGCTTTATGTATATCAGAAACAATGGCCGATATTTACTTAGCCATCTTCTGCCATAAGACACCTTCATGCACTAAAAGATCTTTATCCCTTTGTTTGCTGGTGGAGCCATGGCACCAGAGCACCACAGTCCTTTTGGCACTTAGCGATCATTGGACCTCCTCTTTGATTGTCCTGCCTGCCAGATCGTGTTCATTGCTCCAAAGGTCTGCACAACGTGATCTCCACCTAGAAAAAAAAACTTTAAAGCCCTGACTTAGCCACTACGTCAGGCAGCCAAAACATTGTAAATAAAGCTTTTTGGACCATATTTTAGAAATACTTATATTATAATTATACTTGGAAAGCTGCAAGGGAGCTGCTTCCTAATAAAACAAATTAATTTCTTTCAATAAAAAGTGGAACAGTAAGTGTGTAACTCAATAAGTAGATGTACTGTGAACTAGTAAATACCTCCCCATACCATCACACTTCCACCATTACCTAATACTTTATACTGTAGATCCTGTTTGAAACTAAGATGTAACATCTTGTATTGTCATTCAGGTAAATGTTCTCTTGCAGCCATTGAAGGTAATTGAGAGCCTCTTCTCTGGCTTACAGACTGCTATAAATTGCCTACTACTGATTTTAAGTTTAAATGTTTAATGTTACCTCAGACTATAGCATGAGCCTGCAAATACTGCAAGCTGCCAAGACACATGGATATTCCAGGCAAAAGATGACACATTGTGTGCTCATTTGCATGTAATTTCCCAGAATCTCTTGCTGCAGTGGGCGCACTGTATGCTGGGTGATAATGGTTGAAAGGCAGGGGTGCGTGCAAACCTGTATAAAACATGTGAATGTGCTCACACGTGATATATATATATATTCTGTAGCACATGAAAATGAATGGGATAGGCCCTGTCCAACACAGACACAATGTGTGTGTCAGCAGGAAAGAATGAGGAAACCCTAACGTAATCTCATACTGTGTGTTATTTTTAGTCTGGAAATAACACTCTGTTCACTAGGTTTTGCATTTTGTAGGATGCTATTTGCACAGTACCTGTTCTATCAATATCTTGAGGTTTGGCAGCTCAGTTTATGAGAAGGTGAAGCCATCACTTTTGCTAAGTGCAGTAGTAATGGAATTTGTAGCTGAGGTATTGGAGGGCATGTGAGACTTAGGGCCTCATGCAGTAAGCCCCGATAAGGCTTTTTCGGCATTTTATAGCCGTTTTTTGCCCTCCTGATTCAGTAAGCCCCGATAAGTGGGAATTATCGGCAACTTTTCTTCCGAAAAAAAAATTTTCGCCACCCGGCTGCCGATAAGCCACTTATCGGGACTTTTTTTTTCCCGCCTGAATTCAGTAAGCCCCGATCAGCTTTTCGGTGCTGATCGGCAGGCCAGATTGGAGATTTTATGGCCAATCCAGCCCGCCAACTAAAGTTGGCAACTTGCTGAAGGAGAAGCATCGGCAAGGGCGACACTTAGGAAAAATCAGCCCTTTTTCCTGCCTGTGATTGATGCTGGGGGTCTCCGGAGCTGATACCCGCACCGGAGCCCCCCGGCATGCATCCGAGGCAGGAAAAAGGCATTTAAAAGCCACTTCATTACCTTAGCGGCTAACCGCTAAGGCAATGAAGGGGTTAACCCACCGTGCCAGCGTTATTGTGGGTAGCGGGGATGGGTGAGGGGGGTATTTGGCCCTGGGTGTGAGTTTAGGACTTGCGGGGGGGATGCGGGGGCACTTAACCCCTTCACGACCGTAGCGGTTAATACCGCTACGGTCCTGAAGGGGTTAAGGCCTCCCGCTACCCACCCGCAAGCCCTAAACAACCACCGTTGGGGCTAATGCCCCCTTCACACACCCCCACTACCCACAATAATAAAAAAAACACACCCCAGCCCCACAATAACGAATTAAATAAATAATTAAATAATTATATATGTATATATATATATATATATATATATATATATATACCCAACAACACCTATACCCCCCTAACATACAGTATAGTAATGGGCAGAATGACTATTATCCACAAATGGATAATAGTGCAGTTGTCCATTTACAATACATACACAACAATAAAGACTTTAAATACATATAGCACTCACCCATGTCCCACTGCCACGATGAAGGCCATCCTCATCTTCATCCTGCCCATGCCCCATCCGCTTCTGCAAAACAAACACAAGAATTACAACATCCAAATTAATGTCCCCTAACCCCTTAATCACCATAGCGGTTATTAACCGCTACAGTTATTAAGGGGTTAAGCCACCATCACCCACATACCCTCCCCCACAAAGCCCCCCAACCACCCTCACCCAATACCCACAGGGGAGTCCTACCAAATACCCTTGGGCCTAATACCCCCTCCCCCAGCACATACAGTACAATAATGTGCCAAATAACTATTATCCACATAGGGATAATACATTATTTGGCCATTATTAAACACATTCAATACCGTTAAAATGTAAAGAAAATTGTACTAACCTCATCAATAAGAAGTCTCCGTCGCCAGCATCATCCTTGGGGTCCGTTGCCAACATTAGAAATAGCCACAACATTTGAATATCATTAACATAACACTGAACCCCTTAATCACCTTATCGGGTACTAACCTGAAAGGTAATTAAGGGGTGAAGCCATCCTGCAATGCCTACAACAGTTATGCATAACATCCTCAGTGAAATAAAAACCAATTGCCTAACCAAATTCCATTTAATCATTCAATCTGTAGGCTCACATGCCTCATAAAACATTGCATTTACAGTGTATACATGTAGCATAACATGTAAACTGCATGTACACGCTGCAAATCAATGTTAACAATACAATAATCTCACTCAAATCGCCATACATCACAAGAAGTATATTATTTAATCCAATAAACTCACCATCAATGAATTACCACACATCACTTACATCCCTAAACAATTAAAATACCATCCATACCAATTACACAATGAACTAAAGCTATCCTAACAGAGAACAACTTCAAAACATAGTCAAAAGTACACCAACAATTACAATATACTAAAGCAAGGCTTTCCATATCCTACTGTACGGCCTGGAAGCCCAAAACTTACATCTGTCTAAAAATAAAATACATTTAGCACACATCAATGCATAGCCACAATGATTAACAATACAGAATTAGAAGCTTTAACAACACTATCATTTCTTACCCTGTATATATATCTGTACACATACATACAGACATACATACAGTGGGAAGAAATGATATGCATTATAAAAAATGAAAACATGAAAAAGCAACAAAAAAAACAGTTACATTAAGAACATTTCTTTATTTAACTTACCATTACTTGCCCCCACCGACTCCCGTTGATCAGCTTACTCACGTACCAATCCACGACACCATCCACGACACCATCCACGACACAATCCAGGAACAAATCCACGAACCAAACCAGGAACCAAACCAGGAACCAATCCAAGAACAAGTGCAGGAACCAATCCAGGAAGCAAGCCACGAAGAAATCCACGAAACAATCCACGACACGGTCCAGGAACAGGAACCCATAAAAGAAAAAAACATAACAAATTAAACATTAAAATAATAAAACATGACAATCAAGGGTTGTACTAGTTTTATTCTTAGTGAATCTGTAATTAAAATACCTTGTTCCGGGGTCTTCTTGACGTCCGGTGCCACGCCCTGGTCTTCAATCTTCAGGAGGAGGTCCGTCCTCCTCGGCATCTGCCTTCAAAATGAGACGACATAGGCTTTTAAAGGCCTATGACGTCACATTTGTCGTCATATGGTTCCCACGGCCCTGATTGGGCCGTGAAAACCATGTGTTTTGGCCGATGTAAAAAAATTGATGACGTCACTTAAAGGCAATGCCAGCACAGCCAATCAGAATGGCTTTGCTGCTATTGCCTTTAAGAAAACGTCATGAAATGACACATGGCCGGACTCACATGGTAAGGCAGCCAATCAGAGCGTGGGAACTCCATCCCTACTCTGATTGGCTGGCTTACCATGTGAGTCCGGCCATGTGTCATTTCATGACGTTTTCTTAAAGGCAATAGCAGCAAAGCCATTCTGATTGGCTGTGCTGGCATTGCCTTTAAGTGACGTCATCAATTTTTTTACATCGGCCAAAACACATGGTTTTCACGGCCCAATCAGGGCCGTGGGAACCATATGACGACAAATGTGACGTCATAGGCCTTTAAAAGCCTATGTCGTCTCATTTTGAAGGCAGATGCCGAGGAGGACGGACCTCCTCCTGAAGATTGAAGACCAGGGCGTGGCACCGGACGTCAAGAAGACCCCGGAACAAGGTATTTTAATACAGATTCACTAAGAATAAAACTAGTACAACCCTTGATTGTCATGTTTTATTATTTTAATGTTTAATTTGTTATGTTTTTTTCTTTTATGGGTTCCTGTTCCTGGATCGTGTCGTGGATTGTTTCGTGGATTTCTTCGTAGCTTGCTTCCTGGATTGGTTCCTGCACTTGTTCTTGGATTGGTTCCTGGTTTGGTTCGTGGATTTGTTCCTGGATTGTGTCGTGGATGGTGTCGTGGATGGTGTCGTGGATTGGTACGTGAGTAAGCTGATCAACGGGAGTCGGTGGGGGCAAGTAATGGTAAGTTAAATAAAGAAATGTTCTTAATGTAACTGTTTTTTTTGTTGCTTTTTCATGTTTTCATTTTTTATAATGCATATCATTTCTTCCCACTGTATGTATGTCTGTATGTATGTGTACAGATATATATACAGGGTAAGAAATGATAGTGTTGTTAAAGCTTCTAATTCTGTATTGTTAATCATTGTGGCTATGCATTGATGTGTGCTAAATGTATTTTATTTTTAGACAGATGTAAGTTTTGGGCTTCCAGGCCGTACAGTAGGATATGGAAAGCCTTGCTTTAGTATATTGTAATTGTTGGTGTACTTTTGACTATGTTTTGAAGTTGTTCTCTGTTAGGATAGCTTTAGTTCATTGTGTAATTGGTATGGATGGTATTTTAATTGTTTAGGGATGTAAGTGATGTGTGGTAATTCATTGATGGTGAGTTTATTGGATTAAATAATATACTTCTTGTGATGTATGGCGATTTGAGTGAGATTATTGTATTGTTAACATTGATTTGCAGCGTGTACATGCAGTTTACATGTTATGCTACATGTATACACTGTAAATGCAATGTTTTATGAGGCATGTGAGCCTACAGATTGAATGATTAAATGGAATTTGGTTAGGCAATTGGTTTTTATTTCACTGAGGATGTTATGCATAACTGTTGTAGGCATTGCAGGATGGCTTCACCCCTTAATTACCTTTCAGGTTAGTACCCGATAAGGTGATTAAGGGGTTCAGTGTTATGTTAATGATATTCAAATGTTGTGGCTATTTCTAATGTTGGCAACGGACCCCAAGGATGATGCTGGCGACGGAGACTTCTTATTGATGAGGTTAGTACAATTTTCTTTACATTTTAACGGTATTGAATGTGTTTAATAATGGCCAAATAATGTATTATCCCTATGTGGATAATAGTTATTTGGCACATTATTGTACTGTATGTGCTGGGGGAGGGGGTATTAGGCCCAAGGGTATTTGGTAGGACTCCCCTGTGGGTATTGGGTGAGGGTGGTTGGGGGGCTTTGTGGGGGATGGTATGTGGGTGATGGTGGCTTAACCCCTTAATAACTGTAGCGGTTAATAACCGCTATGGTGATTAAGGGGTTAGGGGACATTAATTTGGATGTTGTAATTCTTGTGTTTGTTTTGCAGAAGCGGATGGGGCATGGGCAGGATGAAGATGAGGATGGCCTTTATCGTGGCAGTGGGACATGGGTGAGTGCTATATGTATTTAAAGTCTTTATTGTTGTGTATGTATTGTAAATGGACAACTGCACTATTATCCATTTGTGGACAATAGTCATTCTGCCCATTACTATACTGTATGTTGTGTATTGCTGCTATGTTTATTGGGGGCATTTGTCCCCAATAAACATGCTACTATGCGTTAACCCCTTCATTGCCTTAGCGGCTATCCGCTATGGTAATGAAGCAGCATTAATGTATTTTAATAATATTGTGCGGAAGCAGGAGGCCCCCTGAGCTGAAGCGCATTTATTTGTGGCTCAGAGACCCCCTGCCTCCCGAGTTACAGGCCCCGGTTTGGGCCATCGGTTACAGTGTGGACGCCATGTTTATTGCGGGGACGCTATAAACATGGCGGCGACGCTGCCACCCGATGACACATACCAGGGCCTGTAACTCGGGAAGCAGGGGGTCCCTGCTCCACAAAGCAATGCGGTTCAGCTCAGGGGACCCCCTGCTCACTGTACAGTATAATTAAAAAGACATTCATGCTGCTTCATTACCGTTGCACATAGCCGCCAAGGTAAGGAACGAGTCTTTATTGATGTGTGTGTGTTTTATTTATACTGTACATGTGCAGAGGGTCTCCGGAGCAGAACCGCGTTGGTTTGAGGTCCGGGGACCCCCTGCCCCCCGAGATACAGGCCCCTTTATGGGGTGCCGGTATCCCTCTGGTTTGTTTACAGGTCGCGGTCACGTGATCGGGACCTTTAAACGCCGAGGGATACCGGCACCTCATAAAGGGGCCTGTATCTCGGGGGGCAGGGGGTCCCCGGACCTCAAACCAACGCGGTTCAGCTCCGAAGACCCCCTGCACATGTATACTATGAATAAAAGTTGTTTTTAAAAACTTTTTTTGGTGCTGAAGTTTGCGCTGAGAGAGCGGCTTGTCTCTCTCAGCTGCAAACATCTATCGGCACCAAAGGCTTATCGGGAGCCTTATCGGGAGCCAGGCTGTATCGCCACAGGTCATCGGCAGCTTTGCTTTCGCAGTGCTTCAGCAGGGATCGGAAGGATTCGGCCCTTACTGAATACTGCGAGGGCAAATCGCCCAAAAAAAACATTTTCGCAATTCGTGCCGAAAATTTTGTATCGGGGCTTACTGCATGAGGCCCTTAGTGCTAAGTAACTGTCAGCTGAAAATGCACTGCACATAATATATCAAGATCTGGGCACTCTGGCATAAACTACATATGATATATACCAGCGTTTCCCAGATGGTGAGTCGTGACCCGGCACCGGGCCACGAAAGCAAAATGCCGGGTCGCCCCAAAACTCTCGAAAACCTAGGGGTTTCATTCTTGGGTTTTCGTTTTTTCACAAAACTCTAAAATACGAGTAAATAACGTTGAAATGGGACTATTGAATAAATAATTCAATTAATCGAGACGAACGACGTGCTCCGCCCGCGTCCGCGCCGTTTCGGAGTCTCGTTGTTTGCGGCAAAGTAGCCCAACAAATGGCGAAGCTGCGCGGCGGCGGGAGAGACAAGCGAGTTGTGATCTGGTTGCTAGTTGAAGCTCCGTAGTAGTACATTCAGTCAGTTTCATTGGGAAAGATTCTGAGGTGCGATGACGTGGGAGACTGTAGGATCTGGGTATCGCGAGAACACGCAACACCCGGAAGTCACGCAGTCACGTTGTGGTGTCGGTGTGTCCCAACGCGCGGGACGGACGCTCACTATCCCAAGAACCGAGTCTAGACCCTTGTACAACTGGTTACGCAAACAGAGCTGTGATCTTTTCATTTACTGGACTTCATATTCTCTACATGTAAGTTACTGCTTGCATTTTTGTAAGAGAAAATGCTTTTTTATTATAATATATGAAAACTGTATGGACATTCATATCTGTTTTATTTTACCTATAGGCCAGTATAGGCGATAACATTTTTAGTGGGTCACAAAGGAGAAGTATAAAA
The DNA here is from genome assembly GCF_040206685.1 of Ascaphus truei. NCBI lineage: Eukaryota > Metazoa > Chordata > Amphibia > Anura > Ascaphidae > Ascaphus > Ascaphus truei. The sequence continues at coordinate 4,183,385 of NC_134488.1, forward strand.
ATAACCGGGCCACGAAAAAAAAAAGTTTGGTAAACACTGATATATACAGTACATAAGGCTATGTACTGCAAGATATCTTGCATATAATAATGGTCAAAATATCTTTGGTGGTTGCATGACACAACTATGAGAGTTGTGTATCAAACTTTCACAGGTGCAAAATTGAGGCAAAAAGTTGCAGCATTTATTTTTTTTGATAATCATTTATGTGATACTGTTTTTTGCACCATTTTGGGCCCTGGTTTTGCAGCCAGGAGGCCTAATATTTGTTAATGTCTCCCACCTGTAAAACTGGGACAAAGGTCTTGCACCAGTCATATCAACGGGAAAACTCCTATGATTTGTTAATGGGATTCTTGTTCTTTGATAAATATAAGGATATTTTTGCAGAGATCTTGCGGTCAGGAGACTTAAGTGTACTCTATAGCCTCTTATATGTGTGAGCATTGACAGCATACAGTAAAAGACATCCTTCGCATCTTTAATTTTTGTATAGCAAAACACGTATTTCATTTTTCACTTTCCCTTTTTTTTATGATGTTATTTTTAAAATGTTAAAGAAATGAATGGAGTGAATGTTCCATACATTTTAGAGGTGGGACAGAGGGGGAACTTCTCCTTTAAATCACTTTTCTCTCAGAGTACTGTAATCAATATTATATATCCCTATAGCAGCAATTTTTTGTTTTTAATTTAGTTTTCATGATTGTTCAAGTGCGAGAGATCACAATTGTGGCCAAGCACTGCCATCTACAGCACTTATTCCCTCACCTGCTGTCTCTGTAAATTTCCCATCATACCACTTAGATTGCAAGCTCTCCGGGGCAGGGATTTCCTTTCCCATTGTCTGACTTCGCTGCGCTTATTGTATTATTAATTCCCTGTGCTGTATTGTCTTTGTGACTACGCTGTTGTCGCTATATAAATAAAGATATACATATGTAACGGTGTTTCCCCACCCGTTACGGATCGTGTGTTGCATGATACCTGCTGGTAACAGGAGGGCTGAGTCATCCGCCGGTGGTAGTGGGGACACAGGACTAGGCTTCTGGGGTTCATACCCTACATATTTCTTTATCAGTGCAGCGCCTCCATCTGCTGTAGGCTCCAGGAACTGAAGGTGATCTCCCGTGGTAAAACTATTACCTCTCCCCCCAGTAAGGTCACTTACCAGGCAGGAGGTATAACAGGAAAGGTTTATTATCTCTTCTGTACAGCAGGCTTCGGCCCGATACAGTAACTCTCAGCTACCATTGAAGGATGGTCCCTGGACCGTCACTACAGACCAAGGGCACCCGCAGCCATCCTAGTTCTTCCCTGCCTCTCTATCAGAGGCAGAGGTATGGTCCACACTCACTCTCCCCCGGAGGAAAGAGGACTGTAGAAGGCCCAATAATCAGCCTCTACACTGTGTGACCTGCCTTCCTCAAGTGGGGAAAGGCACTGCTAAATTTGGGGCGGTACTGCCCATAAGTAATGCCAGGAGGAGGGCACCAGGTCTGTTCCATGATTGGTCATGCCCAGGCCTGATGTCACCGCCTCCCGCTGTCACTCAAATGCAGCTCCTCGGAGGGGGAAACCCCATATCAACTACTGGCAAGGCCTGATTGTACCAGGGCTTACTGCCAGGGGGGAAGCAGACTAGTAGCCACAGATGGCATGGCTACATTTACATACATTGTGTTTATTGTATATCTCTGTGTAGTGAGGATCCTATTCTTTACATAGCCCTGCCTGCACCATCCATAACTACTTTAATTAAACTTACCCCAAAAAGAAGCTGCACAGGTACTTATAATCCTATATGCGAATACAGTTATTTACTAAGGTCTCCAAGTTGCAAACTGGGGGAAATCCAATGCAAAATAATTGTGCCATATTTACTAAGGATAAAATCATTTAGCTTTTTCTTGATCTTCTTTTCTTTGATAAATATAGTGTTTTTTTGCACTATTTTGTTGTGTTTTTCAGACGGAAGACTTTAGTAAATGGACTCATTCATCTTTTATCTCTCTACCACTTTTTCTTATAGTCCTTCTATCCGCTCTATTTGTATGCCCAGTGCCTTTCAGCCAGCAACGAAAAGGTCCCCAGTCATGCATGGCACCTCTCCTACTTTACATGTATTTATCAGAAAACATTTTACATGGAAAAATGCAGGAACAGCTTTTGTGCAAAGCAGTCTCAATTTTGTGTTCACCAATTACTCAAGCAAGTAACGGAACTGTTCATCTTGTTTGCCTACGAATCATGCCTTAGCCGTGTCAGATATGAAAACAGGTCATTTGCACAAAAAGCAGAAGGGAAAACCTAAGGTTTATTTACTAAAGATTTGCCATCGTTTTCTACACTAGTTTTGCCCTGGTTTTGCAGCTGGGAGACTTTAGTAAATAGCCCCTCCTAGTATGTATTTGACAGGCTTCTAATAAAGACATTATTCAGTCTGATTGATACATGGGACCAAGCCCCTATGCCAGTGATGTGTTTAAGATTCTTTATGCGCTCAGCTTGTTTTGGTTCAGAATACATATTCATATTCCTAACTCCTTCAAACTTTAAGGCTGACTCAAGAATATTTCTTCCTGCTTGTCCTCTCTTCTATCGTTTTTCACTAGCTCTTGTGCTCCATAGACTGTGCTTATAGTGCGCGCGACGGCGACACGACGGATGATGTCACCAGTCGCCGCTAGCGAAAGTTGTAATCCGCTTTACGGCGACGTCACGGGCGACCAGGGCATTTGATTTGTTCAGAGGCTGTTACATGTGGCGACAGCTTCTGAAAAATCAAATTTGACCAGCTTCAAAAATTTGCGCCGCCAGCGTCGCTCCCGTCACGCTTACTATAAACGGCGGCAATGCATTTGTTTTGCCACAACGTCACGTCGCCGCACTAGAAGCGCAGCCATATTCACCATCTCTCTGTAATGTATTTTACTCTCTCATCCTTCATCCTGTTTTATCTTTGTGCAGCCCCTTTGCTTCTTGTATCCTTTTCCCATATACTGTTCGCTCCCCCTCTCCCCCTTCCCCCTCTCCCATTCCCTTTTTAATTGTTTTTCTTTAAAATTCCACAGCTAATATTTTGTCTGATTCCTCTCTCTGACCCACCTCAGAGGCTGCCCACTGTGTTTTTTCACGGGAAGCTAGAAACAAAGACCGGTTGTGTTAAAGCTGGGGGGAGGCAGGAAACTCAACTCACATGGGAGCCTCCCAACTCTGCCTGTCCCAGAGTCCAACTCCAGCTTGTGGAATTAAACCTGACAGGCTGTCTGGTACACATTCTAAGTAATGATTATCCATTCCTTTCCCCAAGTCCAAGAAACACTTTTTTTTAATAAGTCTACACAGAGATGCAAAGACCCATTGGTAGTAGGATTTTCTTCTTTGTTCCTAAAAGCGCTAAAAGTCAATGGGCATTGCATGTTCGATTCATTTCAGTTGCTTTCCCTTTTGAAATTCAATCAAACTTTAAAAACAAAACATTTGCATGTCATTTCCCAGAATTCCTGGCTGCAGGGGAAGCATTGAATGCTATGGGATAACGGTGAAAAGCCGGGTTGCAGAAATGTCTGAAACATGTGACTGTGCTCACAAGTGATATTTTTATTTCCTAAAAACAAAACAACATTTTTAAAGTCACGGGGCTACTATTTCAACACTTAAAAAAAACAAAAAAAGCAAAATAGCAAGTTTTGAACAATTTGGGCGGTTTGGGTAGAACTTTTGTCGACAAAAGTTCAATCACAATTTTATTTTAAACTTTTTGGAAAGTTTTATTGTAACAGCGGTGAAGCAAATCTTAGCAGATCCGCACATATTTGCTCTGGCTTCAACTGTTTTGTACAATACTGACAGCAATCTTTGTTCACTATGCTTTTATTACATTGGGATGATAAGAAAATATACATTTGTCTTAATGACTGTTTAACCCCAGGTTAAATAAAAAGTGTGTGTGCCAACCACGCACATTTTAAGTGAAACTTCTTTGTGTTTTGTCACAGAAATTGTATTTGTGATGGTGATGTTTTTAATTAAAAATCAAAACACAATTTTAGTGCCAAAACATAAAGAAGTTTGACTTAGAACGCGTGTTTTAACTATTTGCACTTCTATATTTATAGTAACTGAATTTCTTGTGTGTCCGCATGTGCGTCACTGTGTGTGTGCGTGTGCGTGTGCGTGTGTGTGCGTCACTGTGTGTGCACACATCAGTCAGTGTGTGTGCGTGCGTCATTCAGTGTGTGTGTGCGTGCGTGCGTGCGTGCGTGCGTGTGGGTGTGCGCGCGCGCGCGTCAGTCAGTGTCTGCGCGCGCACACGTCAGTCAGTGTGTGCGCGCGCACACGTCAGTCAGTGTGTGCGCGCGCACACGTCAGTCAGTGTGTGCGCGCGCACACGTCAGTCAGACAGTGTGAGTGCACACGTCAGTCAGTGGGTGTGCGCGCACACGTCAGTCAGTGGGTGTGCGCGCACACGTCAGTCAGTGGGTGTGCGCGCACACGTCAGTCAGTGTGTGCGCGCGCACACGTCAGTCAGTGGGTGTGCGCGCACACGTCTGTCAGTGTGTAAGCGCGCACGTCAGTCAGTCAGTGTGTGCGCGCGCACACGTCAGTCAGTGGATGTGCGCGCACACGTCTGTCAGTGTGTGAGCGCGCACGTCAGTCAGTGGGTGCGCGCGCACGTCAGTCAGTGGGTGCGCGCGCACGTCAGTCAGTGGGTGCTCGCGCACGTCAGTCAGTCAGTGGGTGCGCGCGCACGTACGTCAGTCAGTGGGTGCTCGCGCACGTCAGTCAGTCAGTGGGTGCGCGCGCACGTCAGTCAGTCAGTGGGTGCGCGCGCACGTACGTCAGTCAGTTAGTCCTAGTCCCCCGACCCAGGGCAGTCTCCCCCCCTCCCTCTCTCCTCCCCCCTCCCTCTCTCCTCCCCCCTCCCTCTCTCCTCCACCCCTCCCTCTCTCCCCCCCCCCTCCCTCTCTCCTCCCCCCTCCCTCTCTCCTCCCCCCTCCCTCTCTCCTCCACCCCTCCCTCTCTCCCCCCCACCTCCCTCTCTCCTCCCCCCCATCCCTCTCTCCTCCCCCCCTCCCTCGTGTTTTAGCTATTTGCACTTCTATATTTATAGTAACTGTGAATTCCTTGTGTGTCCGCATATGCGTCACTGTGTGTGTGTGTGTGCGTCACTGTGTGTGCACACATCAGTCAGTGTGTGTGCGCATGTCATTCAGTGTGTGTGCGTGCGTGTGGGTGTGCGCGTCAGTCAGTGTGTGTGCACGTCAGTCAGTGTCTGTGCGCGCACAAGTCAGTCAGTGTGTGTGCGCGCACACGTCAGTCAGTCAGTGTGTGCGCACACACGTCAGTCAGTCAGTGTGTGTGCGCGCACACGTCAGTCAGTGGGTGTGCACGTCAGTCAGTGTCTGTGCGCGCACAAGTCAGTCAGTGTGTGTGCGCGCACACGTCAGTCAGTCAGTGTGTGCGCACACACGTCAGTCTCTCCTCCCCCCCTCCCTCTCTCCTCCCCCCCTCCCTCGTGTTTTAGCTATTTGCACTTCTATATTTATAGTAACTGTGAATTCCTTGTGTGTCCGCATATACGTCACTGTGTGTGTGTGTGTGCGTCACTGTGTGTGCACACATCAGCCAGTGTGTGTGCGTGCGTGAGTGTGTGTGCATGCGTGTGGGTGTGCGCGCGTCACTCAGTGTGTGTGCACGTCAGTCAGTGTCTGTGCGCGCACAAGTCAGTCAGTGTGTGTGTGCGCGCACAAGTCAGTCAGACAGTGTGAGTGCACACGTCAGTCAGTCAGTGTGTGCGCGCACACGTCAGTCAGTCAGTGTGTGCGCGCACACGTCAGTCAGTGTGCGTGCGCGCACACGTCAGTCAGTGTGCGTGCGTGCACACGTCAGTCAGTGTGCGTGCGCGCGCACACGTCAGTCAGTCAGTGTGCGTGCGCGCACACGTCAGTCAGTCAGTGTGCGTGCGCGCACACGTCAGTCAGTCAGTGTGCGTGCGCGCACACGTCAGTCAGTGTGCGTGCGCGCACACGTCAGTCAGTGTGCGTGCGCGCACACGTCAGTCAGTGAGTCCTAGTCCCCCGACCCAGAGCAGTCTCCCCCCCCTCCCTCTCTCCTCCCCCCCTCCCTCTCTCCTCCCCCCCTCCCTCTCTCCTCCCCCCCCTCCCTCTCTCCTCCCCCCCCTCCCTCTCTCCTCCCCCCCCTCCCTCTCTCCTCCCCCCCCTCCCTCTCTCCTCCCCCCCTCCCTCTCTCCTCCCCCCCTCCCTCTCTCCTCCCCTGGCGGAGCTGCGCTGAGGAGATCTCAGGGGAGCCAGGGCACAGCAGATGTTGTAAGGTTGGTGTGTGTGTGTCTTTCTCTTTCGTCCCCCTCCCACCGACGTTGCTGGTGGCCTCTTCTGCCAGCAGTGACGTCACTTCCGTCATGGAACTTTGTTACACAAGGGATTTTTCCTATCAAAACCTTGTAGGTTTCACTTCAAAAAGAATGAACTTTTTCAAGATCACTCATGTCCTTTCTTTAGGGCTGTGAGCGATCAGAGATCAGAGTGAGATGCTACTGAGTAGCAATACTTTTGTATATACTGTACAATCACACTGACCAACATATGGTAGCTCTTTTCAGTGTGATTTGTAGGAAAGATTGTGAATGCTGTGTTTTTAGCAAATTATGGGGGAGACTCCCACTCAATCTACACTTTCAATTATTTATTAAAGAAAACAGTATGTACAATATTTAAAAAAGGCATCCTGGGGATGGTATGAAACTAAGGTGCATGAAGACTCCTTTGTCTGACATGGTGGTCGGAAATGACCACTATCTTTTAATAGCCGTTTGAAATTGGGTGCGATTTGGCATATTCATATGGCATTAGCTTTGTGAAATATCATCCCCCCCCCCCCCCCATATCACTTGACCAAATGGGGTAGAATTTAATCTAAACATTTGTTGCTTTTCTATTCGCTCACAAAGCCCTTCCTAGAACTACATTGTTATCTCAAGAGTGACTGCAAAGCTTTTGGAATAGTCATTACAAAATTGTTGTATAAAAGAAAATTGCAATGAGGGATTCTCTGGGTTCATTTAATGATCACAGAACAGTCATTGTTTACAAAAAGCTCTTTTTTCAAAACACAACCTGAACAGTGTACTGTAGTCAGTATGATACCGACATAAGCTACATCACAGATACTGTAATTCCGTAAAGGTGCCATCTCACATAGGCCCAAAGTGAACTTATGACAGTTACATGTTTAATTGGTTGAATCTTCTGTCTCTTATAAAGAAATCAAGCAAGTATAAGAATTTTGAAAAATGCAGGGAAAAAAAATATTACAACAATTTTCAGGATTGATTTAAAAATAGTATTACTATTTAAGCATCAATCACCTATTTAAATACCACTACCATTAGTTTATTTTGGCTCCATTCATTTAAATGGCTGTTAAATATTCCCAAGGGAAAGGTAGCTCTCTCCATGGGGTTTATTCATTAAACTGCAAATAGTGCTGATTGGACACCATAGCACGGAAACTTCCTTTGACTTCAAGTGAAAGTTTCTGTCCATAGTGCCTTGTTTGGCACTATCGTTGTTTAGTGATAACCCCAAGTGTGTTTACGGCATATTGTATAGTGGCCTCTAATTCTACATGAATCTTTACCTTTAAATGTTTTTTTAATAGAGGAATGAACCTCAAATTATATATTATACTTTAGTATTATTATCGGCAAGATTCAATTGGATATGAGGCCTCGGTCCCGCTGCGCTCGGTGGCGCGGGCGGCCACATGCGAGTTCCCCACCAGCAGGGGAATCCTGCGGAGCCGGTCCCGGTCCCCCCTGGCTGCACAGCTTACTACACGCGCGTCAGCCGCTATGGGATACAAGAGAATGGTGTTCCCTAGCGTTGACGCGTCACGTGGTGTGGCTGTGAGCCAATGGGGAGGGGAGGCTTCGAGAGGAGGAGAGGCTTCGGGGAGCGGGGAGGAGTGTGGAATGAAAGCAGCGTGAGTGCCTGTCTGTGTGTCTGAGTGCGTGCGTGCGTGCCTGTCTGTGTGTGTGTGTGTGTCTGAGTGTGTGAGTGCCTGCCTCTGTGTGTGTGTGTGTGTCTGAGTGCGTGCGTGCCTGTCTGTGTGTGTATGTGTGTGCCTGAGTGCGTGAGTGCCTGCCTGTGTGTGTGTGTGTGTGTGTGTGTGTGTGTGTGTGTGTGTGTGTGTGTGTGTGTGTGTGTGTGTGCCTGAGTGCGTGAGTGCCTGCCTCTGTGTGTGTGTGTGTGTGTGTGTGTGTGTGTGTGCGCCTGAGTGCGTGAGTGCCTGCCTCTGTCTGTGTGTGTGTGTTGCTTTACTTACCCGAGCCGTGGAGGGAGGGGGGGGAGAGTAGCGGGTCCCTCCGCTCAAGCCACGCCCCCCCTCCCACTCCCGCCCACCTCCCGCTCCCGCTCCCTACAGACCGCATATCGTGGTCTGTGTATGTCAGCGCCCCGCCTGTCTGCACTGCGGGCGCGCTGACTCTGGGAGCGGGGCCTTAGCCTGAGGGACAATGGAAAGCTTGGAGGTAACTCACTCCTTGCTTGTGTAATATTGTTTGATTGGATTAATTTACCTACTTCCCATTTAGGAAACATGTTAGTAATTTTTGTTTTGTTTTTATGTAAAACATATACATAATATATGCATTTTGCAGAGCACCACTATGTTTTTTTTTATTTACATAAACAATATACAAAGAAGTCCAGAGCAACATCCAATGTGACAGAAATACACAGTGAATTCACTGTGTATTTTTGTCACATTGGATGTTGCTCTGGACGTCTTTGTTTCTTGTTTTATACAATTAGCCACGCCCAGTAGCACTCCTTTTGACACTTATATACATATATATATATATTGGGGTAATTTGGGAGGTTTCTCAGAGCTTGCTGGGTATCTGTGTGTTTATTTACATAAACATCTCTATAATCTAATATAGACCCGGCCTTCCTGTTTATATAAAACCATTTTCAATATAATGTCTAATAAGCTCTGTCACTGCGTTTAAAAGGAGCGTGCTTTTCTGATGAAATACAGTACTGCTGGTTTTCTTGCAGCAATTTAGCCACTGGCCTCTTTAGATTACTTCATCCCTGTGATCCCCTGTATATTACAGTGTCATCTTTTTGGGTGTGACTTGTCATTGAAACTGTATGTTTCTGTAACCAGTCTGTATGACCTATGTGAAATAAACCACTGCGATCATTTCAACTAAGCAGTGGTACTTTATAAGACACTTTTGGTGTCTTCCAGTGCTGGAAGGGGACTTATAAAGTAGCATTACTTAGTTAATATGGGCCTGAATGAGTTTTTTTAACCATCAGATGGTGGGGTTGGTAGAAGTTCATTTGATGGTAACTCATTGGGAGTTATTAACAAAAGTCTCCCGGATGCAAAACAGGGCAAAAACTAGCACCAGGTTTATCAAAGGAAAATTCTTGAGTAAATAGGCTATTATAGGGGATATGTATAAAAGTCTTCAAGCTGCAAAACCAGGACAATATCGGAGCAACAAACCTCACCAGATTTATAAAAAAAAGGAATCCTTCTAAAGGCAATATCAGTTTTTGCATTGATAAATCTGGTGCAGCTTTTTCCTCAACATTTACCCTGGTTTTGCAGCCAGGAGGTTTGGGTCCATATGCCCAATACAGATGCAGCAAGACTTACTGTCGCCAGCGAACGGACGAACAAGCAAAACTCTGCAGTGTTGGGGACAGTATCTGTTGCGATCATGCTGTGGGGGGGGGGTCCATGCTTCTGAATGAGATCCCCACTGCAACATTAATCTTTCGGTGGCGTGACCATGCGTGGCCGCGGCACAAAAGACGTTGAGGCTTACTAGATCTGTATGTATTAAGTTCCAGCCTTGTAAAACAATTACTCAAGTATGATGCAATTCCACTTTGTCTTACTGCATTACACATTTTTAACTACAAGGAAAGAACAGATCAGCTGTGCAGCCCTCCATATGGAAATCTGGAAGCATCTTACTGTTTCCTGGGAGGCAAAAAAAAGTTAGGCCTTCCCTCTCCTACAGTATGTGCTTCTGTGTGTGTATCTTTGGCAGTATGTTCACTGGAAGCTTGCAGCTTTCCAGTAGGGTTACTATTTTGGCTGTAGCAGGAGTTTGGATACCTTCCCTGGCTCTGTCAGTCTGAAACTTTATTTTCTTAAAACACTATTTGCGTGGGTGGTGTCTGAGCCTCTGGCGTGGAACTCTGGAATATTCTGGCATCCTGCAGTCTGAGTTAACCCGTTTGCTACTAAAGCAATGCAGTGCAATGGAGTTTAAATGAATAATGATGGTTATAATTATCTGAATTTCTTTGTTATGCTGGAAATCTCACTTCTTTGTTATGCTGGAAATCTCCATCCCGAACGGCCGCTTCTGAATATATAGAATAAGGCCCTAAATGTTTTACACTACTGCTGTAGTACATATAATGTACCTGTATTAAGCCAAAGCACCTGAAGGCAAAATGTATTTTATGTATATATAGTCATTTGTATTTAGCAGTTCATTCTTAAAAAAACAATATGCAGTACAATGTTTTAAATGGATGTTTTCCCTTTTAATATTTATATAGCAAAAACATTTTTAAAGATTCAATTCAAAATGGTTTGACCACTCTGTCTGTTATGATTTTGTTCCCATGCAATCAAGCACAGTACCACTACAGTTTGACATTGGGTATGTTCTGCATATTAACAGGATTGTGGAAGGGACCTGAGTTCCTTACCTTTTGAGTCCCTATGGAGGTTATATATCAAAGTCTCCTGGCTCTCAGCCGCAAAACCAGGAAAAAACTGGAACAAGAAAACTTCACCAAATATACTGTATCAATACAAAGGAGTCCGATGTATTCTATAAAATATATTTGGTGTAATTTTGGACTCCAGTTTTGCCCTGGTTTTGCGGTCTGGAGACTTTGGTACATACCTAGCCTACTAGGTATTTTAGTGAATATTCAATGGTAAAAGAGAGAGTTTATTTGTTATTATTATTATTATTATTATTGTTTAATTCAATCTCTATCCGGATTATTTGCACCCCAAGGGGGCCCCTACATGTTGCACAGAGAGGCGTTTTGGGTCCCCAGAAGGGAAACCTTCACTGGTAACTTAGATTTTGCACATACCTACAAGCTTTTGTCATTAGGCGCATGTGTTATTCAATATTCTGCTCATTGTGCTGTAAAGAAGGGGTCTATATGGGATTCAACAAATTATTTCCCATAATGATTTCCAGGTGGTTAAAGTACCTTTAAAACAGTAGTGCAGTGCTTAATTTGAACACAGACAAAGCTATTTGGAAGACATTTTACTAACATTTATATAATATACATGCTCTAAAACAAAAGTTGAGAGAACCATTCAATGTACATCTACATTGCTTTACATGGGAAGTGAAAAATGTGGTTTGTAAACAAAAGTGTAGTGATACTTTGAACGTACTGGTGAATTTCTCAGAGGGACACTCAAGGGCTGTGAGGAGTTACTCTTAAAAAGTGAAATGAAAATCTCTTCATTGGGAAAATTAGTTGTGGGTTTCATGGCACAAAACAAAACTCAATTGTGCTTGCGTGCACCTACAGTATGCGCTAATTTTGAATGTCTAAATGTGCCCTCAGCGTAAAAAACATGGCACACGGAAATAGGCTGCACGAGGTGCACATTTGTTAAAGGTATGTGATAAAAAACAAAAGAGCGAAAAGTGCATCAAAAGTGTCCACCGGGTTCAACTACACATAAACCCTCCAAAAATAGTGTTAGCATAGAATTAAGTTGTATTACTGTAAGTTAAATTAAGATATATTTGACGCAGCATGAATGCTACATTAAATAGATTAGCAAAATGTATTATGTTCACAGTATGGCGATTATAAATAATATTAAACTGACTTGATAGTTACTAATACTAGTTATAAATAAATGTAACGGGTATTCCCTCTATCCCAATCACAGATACTGTGTGTGTGGGTGGAAACCTATGTGTTACCAGGTGTGGTGCAGTATACCTGTCAGGCTCACAGGAGGTCTGAGCCTCCGCCAGTGTAGGGGTGAATCCTCTGGAACGTTCTCTCTTTCAGCGCCTCCACCTGTGTAGGGTTCTAGGGTTGTAGAAGGTTTCCTACACAGGACCCGCATATACAATAACCACATACACAGGAATGTATATAACCAGTTTATATATGCAGGAAATAACACACTTAATAGCATACACTACTAACACTCCCCCCTAGGGGGTAACTCCACCATGTAACTCAGTCCTCACAGTGTCTCTCACTCCACTAGGAGTGTACCTACCCACCACCGTGTATTCCCACACCGTGTCCACAGCCTAACCCCTTTTGTCCCGTGGTCAGCGCTGCCTCTATGTGTAATTATGATATGTTAGGATACGTTGGTGCACATAGGAAGATACCTGCCGATCGCTCCTGCACTCGGGCCTGCAAGCAACTTCGAAAAGGATCTGCCACTTGGTGATCCCGTCTGATCCGATGTTGCCTCGCACGGGGCCCGCCAGGGGCGCTCCCACCCTGGAGATAGTCTCTGTCTCTTTCTCTGGGGCTACAGACTTGAGCCCAAGTCTCTTATCAGGAAGCGCAGCGTCCGCTGTGTCCCTATCTAACACTAGTACTACTGTGACAGGTTCCCTAACCTAGGGCCTGTCCCTGTAGCACCACAAGCTGGGGAGTGAAGACCTATCTGGGGCCTAGGGGGTTACTGGCCTAATCCGTTCCTCTAGCTCTTCCTGACTGCTAACTAATACTCCCAGCACCTGCAGCAACCCACTGCACTAACTGTACCTGCAGCAAAGCACTGCAACCTGCTTGGTACCTGCAGCAAACGGCTGCACACACACTATGCCTTCTTGTCAGCACTCACAGCACTGACAGCCGTGACACTGACAAGGCTGTACATCACACGCACCTAAGGGCAGGGTCCCTAACCTAGGGGCCTTCCCTATGAACTTACCCACTAACCTAGTGGGGAGTGGGGCCTACCTGGGCCTGGGGTTTCTCTGGCCTAGTACAGCAGAGCCCTGCTCTGTGTACACTACCTTCCCCAATCTCTTCCTGGATCCAACTGACAAAAACCCTGTCTGCACACAACATTGTTGCAACTCTGCAGCATGAGAATCTGCCAGCTCTATGGGCTTCAATGCTGCCTGTGACCAGGGTGAAAGTGCAGTCCACAGAGGCTGCTGGGAATTGTAGTCCTTGGCACAGCTCTTTCCTATGGGGACCGCTTGCGCGATCTTTACTGCGCATGTGCGACGCTGTAATGGCCGCCACTACGCTTAACTGCGCCTGTACAACATCCCATAGCTTCGGCACACTGGCGATGGCCACTGCTACCCTGGCCAACCTCTGCGCATTGCGCAAACCTCGCGCCGCAACCAAGATGGTGGTGCCCGCCGGGAGAAGTCGCCGTCCCCTTCCCCCACTGCCACAGGTGTAAGGCAGGGGGCAAAGGAAGATCAGGGGAACCGGGGGTGACCCTCTTACATAAATGTAGCCCCGGCCCCCGGAGACCCCCTCTTTTGCCTCGACGCGGTCGCGGGTGCCGCCGGAGCCAGCGACGGACCTGCCGGCTGTTTCCGGGGGTGGGGGCCGGAGCAGGGAGCGTTCTGGGCCTCGGGAAGCTCGGCGGCCACCCGGCTAGCGGGGGCTGCCATGGTGGTTTGCGCGTGCGCAGTAGTCGCGCATGCGCAGTCAAGTGCGGGAGTTGCGACGGCCATTCCAAAGTCACGCATGAGCAGTGCAATCGCGCACGCGGCCCCAATGTTACAGTAGAATCCACGGGACTACAACTCCCATGAGGCCTAGGGAGGAAAGCCCCAGGTGACCCAGAACAGCCAATAGGGCTCAAGGATTCTCGGCAGTTGCTTTTAGATACAGTTGGCAGTTGGCAGTTGGAGCAGGGAGCTAGTGAGTAAGGGTGCAGGGGAGCAGTAGCCCCTTCCACAAGGCCAGATAACCCCCAAAGGCCCCAGATAACGGTTACCCTTGCCCCAGTTTGTTGGTTGCTTCAGGGACAGGCCTTAGAGAAGGAGATCTGCCCCTTTAGCTATTTGGTTAAGTAAAGATACACTCTGTGGCGTGCAGCCTGATTTCTGGGTCTGGGCTCAGACCCCTCTCTATATATATATAGACTACCTTCTCAGAGACTCATATATATATATAGACTATCTTCACGGAGGCCACGCCAAGCAGCGAATGCGGCCTTCCGGCTGCAGACGGATCCCCTTCAAGGTACAGACGTTGCTGAGCCGCGGTGATATTATCCACGCCGGAATTCACCCCACGTGTAGGAGGACATCACGTTGGATCAGGCGGATCCAAACCCAGTTGAATAGCGGCACCCGTGGGCTGGAGCCCCGGGCAGGTACCTTTAGTAGTGCACTAAAACTTAAAGGGATAGCGCTATCTCCAACACATTGAGTGGGTGTGGACATAAAAGGACATCAGGGGATCGGTGCCCAGCACCCAAGTACTTTGGAGGAGGGAATATTTATGGTGATGTGTGCACCCAGTGCACTTCTATGTGTATGACTATATGCATTATTCTGTGTGGTACAGGTACAGAAGTTATTAGTATTAGCAATAGTAAACAGTTATTAGCATACACTGTGTGCGTGTTTTATTATTGTGGTTCCTGTAAGAGGACCATCCCACTAAGGTGGGAGCCCTTACAGGTGGAGGCGCTGTGTTCAACGAATTATCAGGTAACCCCAGGCTCCCAGTGGCGGAGGTTCAGGCCTTCTGTGAGCCTATCAGGTAACGCACCACACCTGGTAACATAATTGTATTTCCCCACATGGTCCCCATCTGCGGTAGGGGGGGGGGCAAAAGGTGTTACATTTGGAGGCGTTGCTGAGATCTCAGACCTGGGGTGCTCTATTAAAGTCTAAATTGAGCTGCTGCAGTCACTACCATGTTCTCACCGTCTAAGCAACAAAGTGCGCGACTGGGCGCTGGAACTAGACGAGTCCCCCCACCATGTGCTCGCGGTGGGGGATGTGCCAGCAGGAATCCCCTCTCAAGAAGTCCTTAATCAATTCAGATACCTTCCCGGGTTCGCGCAAGCCCGTCAAATAGGGCGGAAATGGAACCCCGCATACCGCTGGTACATACTCCTTATAGCAACCCGTTCTGAAGTAAGGGACAATATCACCCCTGCCACCCTACACTTTCCGGGAGCCTTGCCTCCGGGGTGTCCTGTCATTTTCTCAGAATTACCTAGGGCACTGCCGGCCCCCATACCCTATCCCGAAGCCACACCGGGACCCTCCCGAGGCCAAGGGAAATATGACGCGTTACTCTCAGGACAGTCCTTGCTATATTCAGAGCCATTGATACCTAGGGTAATCTTCAGTCCCGGACTCCTCGTGGAGACCCCCCTCCAGACTGGGGCCCCGCCCTCCGTGTATTCGTCCCCTGAAGACAGACAAGTACCAGATGTCCAACCAGTATACCCTCCCGGGCCCCTAAGTCCTTACAGGTGGACCCAGCAACAGGAGGAATCCTACATCAGCTAATAGAAGCTCTGAGCCAGGCCTCTTATTTCCATCAATACCGCAAGCTCAAGATATTCTCCGGGAATAGACCCACGCCGGCGGGTGAGGCAGAATTTGAGGAATGGAAAGACCACACGGGACACGTGCTCCTGGAGTGGACTTGCTCTAATACAGTAAAACGGCAACGGATTGTCGAGTGCTTACGACCTCCTGCTACGCATATGGTGCAATTTTACGACAGTAAACACCCTAACGCTGACGCGACAGCCCTGATCCAGGCCCTAAACCGGACATATGGGGTTCCTAAGGACGCCGTGTCATTACTGGCCAAATTCTACTCACTAACGCAAGTCGAAGGAGAAGTGTCAGTTACTTCGTCGGATCCAGTTGGCTCTATGGCCTCTGGTAAAGAAGGTTATTCTGGCAGCCCAAGCTGATGGCATGCGAGTCCAGCAGCTTCTGCAGGGCACCCTGCCCATGCATCCGGTGGCGATACGAGTCAGCTGTACTCTCTCTCCAGATCAGCCTCTAGATTTCGAAGAATTGATGGATAAAGTACTCGCTCACGCAGGTAATCTACGGTTGCACCGGCCAAAGCTACCGAGTGACTCTACGAGACGAGAAAAGTCCGCTACTTCGACCAAAGGACATCCTCAAGATGAACTAAAGAGAGCAGCGATCGCAAAGGCCAAAGAGATCTAAGGTGAGGAGGATTCCCCTGTTCATAAAACTCCTATTGCTGCACTACACTTCCCCAAGAGGGAGTCGGCGGCATCCAGGACTGGAACCTCTCCGGGGGTTCAAGCTTGCTTCAGGTGCGGCCAAGAAGAGCACTTCGCTAAGACTTGCACAGGGACAAGAAAGGTCAGGACCGACCCACCCAAAGCCATGACCTGCACGGCGCAGACTGAAGAAACTCCTTCTTCGTCCGAGGGCCCCACCCCGCCGAGCAGTGGAGAAGCCGTAACCACAGACGACTACATTCGGGTGGGACCAGCTGCTCTTATACGCATCCTCGTGGAAGGCATTTACGCAACTGCCTTGTTGGACACCGGATCTCAGGTGACCATTGTGTATCGCTCGTTCTATGATCAACATCTGAGTCACCTGCCATTGCAAACTGCGGACGCAATGAAACTCTGGGGACTTAGTCAGGAGGCCTACCCCATTGACGGCGTGGTGAAACTTCGGCTAGCCATACTACAACTGAACACTGGCAAGTCCCATCCAATGGAAGAGGAGGTGCTAATACGCCCCGAACCTCAGGAGCATCCCAGTGCCCCAATTATCTTGGGAACAAATACCGATGTGGTAGGCAGTGTTCCGAGCATACTTGAAAGAGGCTTGTGAATTACTCCTCTCGGCTCTACCCATACAACCCAGTATGAAGGAAGACGAGCCGCTGAGTCCGGATGAAGTAGAATACGGCGACTTATTCAATAATCACAATGGAGTGACCGTGATTCCTCCAGGGGGAGTAGAAGTTATGTGGGCGGAATGCTGCTATCCAGAACGAGACGAAGCCGATCAGCTCTTCTCCTTAGAGTGCGCCCGAAGAGGATGCCTATCGGGGTTACCGACTTGTGCCTGAGATCCGAGAATGGAAGGGCGAAATGCCTCTGAACGTCAAGGTATATGTTCACAACACCTCTCCCTATCCCATGCCCTTAGACTATGGGCAACGATTGGGACAGATATACGCGGTTACCTCTGTCGATATGATGTCCGCCCAAGTAGATGATGCAGCCTCCATGGAGCAGCCCACGGAAATGGCCTTTGACTTCGGGGAATCCGCCTTGTCCGCGGTCTGGAGGGCACGGCTGACTGCCAAGTTGGAAGAGCGGAAGGACGTATTTTCCACGAGTGACATGGATGTGAGCTGTAGCCGAAATGCCCAACACACTATCCGGCTAAGTGACACCACTCCGAGAAAGATCTCGTCGTATTGCCCCTCGAGACGTGGAGGATGTGCGAAACGTGTTACGAGAGATGGAAGCAGCAGGCATTGTGACTGAATCCCGTAGCCCCTACGCCTCGCCGATCGTGGTGGTGCGAAAGAAGAATGGGTCAGCGCGATTGTGTGTCGACTACCGGACCCTGAACAACCGTACAATTCCTGATCAGTACTCACTGCCACGAATTGAAGAAATTCTCAATGCCCTGTCGGGAAGTCAGTGGTTCAGTGTCTAGGACTTGAGGTCTGGGTACTATCAGGTGCCTATGAGTGCAGACGACCAAGAGAAGACGGCTTTTGTATGCCCTCTGGGCTTCTATCAATTCACTCGCCTGCCTCAAGGTATTTGCGGAGCCCCAGCAACGTTCCAACGGTTGATGGAAAAGACGATCGGGGACATGAACCCCCAAGAATGCCTCGTTTATCTGGATGACATCATTGTTTTCGGCAAGTCGTTGGAGGAGCATGAAACACGGCTCATGAAGGTGTTGGATCGACTGGGGCAAGAAGGCCTAAAGTTATCCTTGGATAAATGTCGATTTTGCCGTACCTCAGTGACCTACGTGGGACATATACTATCCGCTGAAGGGATAGCCACGGATCCCGCCAAAATTGAATCAGTGATGGAATGGCCAAGACCCAGAAACGTCATGGAGCTACGCTCCTTCCTAGGATTCTGCGGATACTACCGCCGTTTTGTAGAAGAGTATTCCAGTAGAACCAAGGTTCTTAACAATCTTCTCAAAATATACCCAGAAGATACGGGCCGACCTGCTACATGGGCGCGAGCGCCGTTCGATGACAAATGGACAGATACCTGTGAACAAGCATTCCTTGATCTGAAGAAATGTTTAACAGAGACACCCGTTCTCGCATACGCCAATCCTGAACTACCCTACGTCCTTCATGTGGATGCAAGCCTCAACGGGCTTGGAGTTGTACTCCATCAGAAATATCCGGACGGTCTCCGACCAGTGGCCTATGTCAGCTGCAGTTTAACCCCCAGCGAACAGAACTATCCAGTCCATAAGCTGGAATTCCTTGCCCTCAAATGGGCGATTGTGGATAAACTCCACGATTACTTGTATGGGGTCAACTTTGAAGTGCGTACAGACAATAATCCATTGACATACATAACGACCACCGCCAAACTGGACGCTGCCGGCCATCGATGGTTAGCATCCCTCGCAAACTACAGATTTACCATGAAGTACAAGCCTGGGCCGCTAAACATTGGAGCTGATGACCTATCTAGAACGCTTGGACTAGGGGCCACCCCGTATGAGGACATTTGGGAAGAAATTCCTGGGCCAGGAATGCGAGCCATGTGCAACACAGCAGCTATAGTGGGGAATAATGTGGCCTTCTCGGAATTACGTGTCTGGATTCATTGGGATGCCAATCCAAGGCTCTACCTGCTGCCTACTGTGATCCCGATGGGCTGAACGTCACCCCAGATAAAATTATCTCGTGGAAAGAGAAGATAAAATACCAAATAAGGGACACAGTAGTGGGCATTATCCGCCAAGCCATGCAGAAAAACAAACTGGATATGCTGAAGCGTGCTCCCAGCGACCTGGTGGCGATTCTCATGCGGGAAGCTGACAAATTTCAGCTGGACAACGGTCTACTCTATCATCGGGTGGTACAGTACCATGACCATCCCGAAAGGAAACAATTGGTCCTACCCCGAAATCTGCAATATCTGGTCCTGAAAGCCTTACACGATGAACATGGCCATCTGGGTGTAGAAAAGACTTTTGGGTTGGTGCGTGATCGGTTCTTCTGGCCACGGATGCGTGAATCAGTGGAGCGACACTGTCGTCGGTGCTCCCGATGTATCCAGCGCAAGACCCTCCCTACCAGAGCCGCCCCCATGGCTCATCTGAAAAGCTCAGGTCCCATGGACTTGGTGTGCATGGACTTCCTGTGTATTGAACCTGATACCCGAGGCATCAGTAACATGTTGGTCATCACCGATCATTATACTCGCTACGCTCAGGCCTTCCCCACCAAAGACCAGAAGGCCATCAAGGTAGCTAAAGTCTTATGGGAACGATACTTTATTCATTACGGGTTGCCAAACCGTCTGCACTCGGATCAAGGTCGGGACTTCGAAAGCAACATCATTAAAGAACTGCTTAAGCTACTAACCATTTCTAAGTCTCGAACCACACCATACCACCCAGAAGGGGACGCCTTACCGGAGAGATTAAACCAAACTCTCCTGGACATGCTCGGCACGTTAAAAGGATCTCAGAAGAGAGAATGGAGCAAACATGTGGAATCTTTGGTGCATGCCTACAATTGCACCCGCCATGAGTCCTCAGGGTTCACTCCTTATTTCTTGATGTTCGGGCGAGAAGCGAGACTTTTGGTGGATATACGTCTGCGGGTATCTACCGATGGGGTACCCAACATGACGCACTTCCGATACGTACAAAGGCTACAAGACAGTCTGCAAAATGCCTATCAGTTAGCCTAGAAAGCTTCTGCTCGTTTGAACGCTGATAACAAAAGACGTTATGATCATAAGGTCCGCCATCGGGAGATTCGTCCTGGCGATGCCGTTCTACTCCGAAACCTAGGAGTCCCCGGCAAACACAAACTGGCTGATCGCTGGCGTGACGGAGTCTATGAAGTCGAATCACAAATGCCAGGGCTCCCAGTATATCGTATAAAAGACAGTGATGGCCGGGTAAAAAGCTGGCATCGAAATCACCTCCTCCCTATTCCACAAATGGAGGAAGAAGATACAGAGATACAGACTACATCATTAGGTGGAGAGTTCGAACCAGTAGAAGCTAGTCCGGTCAGAATGGATAGCCCCCCTCAAAGGGAACCCCAACACTCCGCGGCACCTCCCGGCGGAGCTACGGGTAAAGGGCCGCAACAAACAACTTTTCATAAAGGAACTCCAATGAGTAGACCCCTGGATCCTCGAAGCCCATGTTTCATGCCCCAAACAGACTTTTCAGCGACATTTATACCCTCAATGGGAGAGGCTGAGCCTCAGGACTATGCACATTACTCTCCAGAAGAAGTAGAGCCAGAGCTTCGCAGAAGCCAAAGAATGAGGCACCCTCCCAATCGGGTAGCTTACGATTCAGTTGGGGCATCCCACTATGAGGCTCAGCAGTGGTCTTGGGCCAAGATACAGGCCGTTATTGTGATGTTCACGCAATTGTGTATCTCATGTAGAGCATTGCACGGTGTTAAGTTATATATTTGTACTGCATTTTTTTTATTATATAATTTCTGTACATGGTTATGGTTGCTACCCAAGCGAGGTCGTTGGGATTTTACCAGGGGGAGTGTGTAGCCCTGGTCCCCTCTGGCACCAGGAGACCCCTTCCTTTGCCTCGACGCGGTCGCGGGTGCCGCCAGAGCCAGCAACGGACCCGCCGGCTGTTTCCGGGGGTGGGGGCCGGAGCAGGGAGCGTTCTGGGCCTCGGGAGGCTCGGCGGCGCATCCGGCTAGCTGGGGCGCCATGGTGGTTTGCGCGCGCATGCGCAGTAGTCGCGCATGCACAGTGAAGTGCGGGAGTTGCGGCGGCCATTCCAAAGTCGCGCATGCGCAGTGCAATCGCGCACGTGGCCCCAATGTTACAGCAGCCTCCACGGGACTACAATTCCCATGAGGCCTAGGTCGGAAAGCCCCAGGTGACCCAGAACAGCCAATAGGGCTCAAGGATTCTCGGCTGTTGCTTTTAGATACAGTTGGCAGTTGGCAGTTGGAGCAGGGAGCTAGTGAGTGAGGGTGCAGGGGAGCAGTAGCCCCTTGCACTAGGCCAAATAACCCCCCGAAGGCCCCAGATAACGGTTACCCTTGCCCCAGTTTGTTGGTTGCTTCAGGGACAGGCCTTAGAGAAGGAGATCTGCCCCTTTAGCTATTTGGTTAAGTAAAGATACACTCTGTGGCGCGCAGCCTGATTTCTGGGTCTGGGCTCAGACCCCTCTATATATATATATATATATATATATATATAGACTACCTTCTCAGAGACTCATATATATATATAGACTATCTTCACGGAGGCCACGCCAAGCAGCGACTGTGGCCTGCCGGCTGCAGACGGATCCACACCAAGGTACAGACGGTGCAGAGCCGCGGTGATATTATCCACGCCGGAATTCACCCCACGCGTAGGAGGACATCACGTCGGATCAGGCGGATCCAAACCCAGTTGAATAGCGGCACCCGTGGGCTGGAGCCCCGGGCAGATACCTTTAGTAGTGCACTAACACTTAAAGGGATAGCGCTATCTCCAACACATTGAGTGGGTGTGGACATAAAAGGACATCAGGGGATCGGTGCCCAGCACCCAAGTACTTTGGAGGAGGGAATATTTATGGTGATGTGTGCACCCAGTGAACGTCTATGTGTATGACTATATGCATTATTCTGTGTGGTACAGGTACCGAAGTTATTAGTATTAGCACTAGTAAACAGTTATTAGCATACACTGTGTGCGTGTTTTATTATTGTGGTTCCTGTAAGAGGACCATCCCACTAAGGTGGGAGCCCTTACAGGTGGAGGCGCTGTGTTCAATGAATGATCAGGTAACCCCAGGCTCCCAGTGGCGGAGGTTCAAGCCTTCTGTGAGCCTATCAGGTAACGCACCACACCCGGTAATTGTATTTCCCCACATGGTCCCCATCTGCGATAGGGGGGGGGGGGGGCAAAAGGTGTTACATAAATAATACACACAATCTTCTGTGCTAGGGGGAGAATGCTAAAAAGGTTGGAGGAGATTTTAAACTAGGATGGAGGGGGGAGGGGAATGAAACAGATAATTAACTAAATGGAATAGATGAGGATACAAGATGGTATGGGGGTAGAATAGGAGCAAGTGCGAGTTTGACAAGCAGTGAGACACCCATCGTAAATACAGATAATACTAGAAAACTTCTAAAGACTAAACCAAGTGGGCGCAGAAAGGAAGGAGCAGATAAGATAATAGTACAGGCTGAAAAAACACTTAAATGCATGCTTGCTAATGCAAGAAGCCCGACAGATAAAATGGGGGAACTTGAATTATTAGCTGCAAGGGAGCAGTATGATATCATAGGCATTACTGAAACATGGTGGGATGAAACTCATGACTGGGCAGTTAATTTAGAGGGTTATTCCCTTTTTCGGAAGGATCGAACAAATAGAAGGGGAGGTGGAGTATGTTTATATGTTAAACCGGATCTAAAACCTATTATAAGTGTAACGGGTATTCCACCCCCACCCAATCGCAGATATAGTGTGGGTGCGGAGAACATACAGTGTTACCAGGTGTGGTGCTTTACCTGTTAGGCACACAGGAGGGCTGAGCTTCCGCCACGGGGAACCTGGGGCAATTATATTTAGAGTAACCCTGTACTCGGTGCAGCGCCTCCACCTGCGATGGTTCCTAGCAGAGCAGGAATTGTTCCTCGCAGGACACATACAAATGCTAGCACACAGTGGGGCCTATGCAGAAAGGGCCGATAAATGGCATTCGCCAGGGTTTCAATTTGCCAGGTTTTTGGCGTGTTAACCTCCCTGTATGCAGGGAGGGCCGAATCCCTGGCGAATGAATGCGCCACCACCATTTGATAAAATGGCTAGTAACCGGTGGCGAGACGGCTGCCTGGCGAGAAGCTGCCGAGAAGCCGTCCACTGGCGAGTTGTGTTTGCAGCAGAGAGAGATCCGCTGCTCTCTCGGCGCAAACATCAGCACATTAAAAATTATTTTTAAAACCATTTTTATTCATAGTGTACATGTGCAGGGGGTCTCTGGAGCTGAACCGCATTGGTTTCAGGTCCGGGGACCCCCTGCTTCCCGAGATACAGGCCCCTTTATGAGGTGCCGGTATCCCTCTGCATTTAAAGGTCCCAATCACGTGACCGCGGAATGTAAAGAAAGCAGAGGGATACCGGCACCCCCTAAAGGGGCCTGTATCTCGGGAAGCAGGGGGTCCCCAGACCTAAAACCAAAGCGGTTCCGCTCCGGAGACCCTCTGCACATCTACAGTATAAATAAAACACACATATCAATACACAATCATTCCTTACCTTAGTGGCTATGTGTTACGGTAACGAAGCAACATTAATGTATTTTTAATAATAGTGTACAGTGAGCAGGGGGTCCCAAGCCACAAATCAATGCGGTTCAGCTCAGGGGGCCCCCTGCTCCCGCACAATATTATAAAAATACAGAAATGCTGCTTCATTACCATAGCGTATAGCCGCTAAGGCAATGAAGGGTTAAGGCAGAACAGCATGTTTATTGGGGACAATTGCCCCCAATAAACATTGCAATAAACAACATACACCTACTGTGTATTTAAAATACATAAACAAGAATAAATACATTAAATACATATAGCACTTACCCATTACCGGTTGCCACTATGAAGGCCATCCTCATCTTCATCCTGCCCATGCCCCCTCCGCTGCTGCAAAACAGACACAACAATGAAAACATCCAAAGTAATGTCCCCTAACCCCTTAATTACCATAGCGGTTATTAACCGCTACAGTCATTAAGGGGTTAACCCACCCTCACCCACCACTCAGGACGCCTACATACCCTCCCACAGTAACCCCCCACCCCATGAGGCCTAACCACCCTCACCCACTACCGACAAGGGAGGCCTACCCACATACCGTTGGGGAACACCCCCCCCCCCCCCAACACCTACAGTACAATAATGTGCTAAATAACTATTATCCAGATAGGGATAATAGATTATTTGCCCATTATTAAAAACATTAACTAGCATATTCAAATAAATTAAGTACTACTGACCTTATCAATAAGAAGTCTCAGTCGCTAGCAACATCCTTGTCTTGCCCACAAAAAACATAGCCAATACATTGCAATTACATTCAGATATCAATTAACCCCTTAAATACCATATCGGATAATAACCGCAAAGGTAATTAAGGGGTTAAGCCACACTGGCCCGATACCCACCCTTCATCCATGAATTTGTACATTGGCTTCATCATGCAAATATATATATAAATATATATATATATATATATATATATATATATATATATATACAGTATATACAGAGAGAGAGAGAGATATATACAGTGTTCGACAAACCTATACATTTGCACTTGCCCCGGGCGAGTGGATTTAACATCGTGGCGAGCTCCTATTGGCCCAGGCATCACACGTTTGGTACTAGGTGGCGAGTAGATTTTTTTGTTGGGCGAGTAGATTTTTTGGTGATTTGTCGACCACTGGATATATATATATATATATATATACACACACACGATGAACCAATATAAAAATAAATGTAGAAGGGTTATCAAAAACATGCTGTACTCAAAATTACAGTTCTCCATAAATACACACTACAATACAATTAATTTCCTTTCATAATCCTAACTGATATTACAATCAAAAAGATAAAATGCCAATAAAAAACCTCAAATCACAATCAACACATTGCATTTACATTGTATATATGATGCATACAATCTATGCACCATATACATTCTGCAAATGAATGTTAACAATAACTTTGCAAGCAAAATACAGATAACTCCAAACAAATATACTATTGTAACCAATCCGGTAAACATAAATCAATTACCATTCATTAATGACATCCCTAAACAATTTACATTCCATCCCTAACAATTAAACAATTAACTAATTCAAACCTGCAACTGAGCAATGTAGCCTGTGAAAATATATAAGTACCAACAAGCATAAACAATTCACAACCAAGGCTAACCCTGACCTCTAATACAACATACAATAGCAACGATTACATCTATCTAATTTTAAAAGACTTTAAACACACATTTAAGCATAGATGCATAGGCAAAATAATTAAAAACACATCAAATCAAGCTTTTGAAACACTATCATTTCTTACCCTGTATGTATATATCTCTCTAGACATACATACATACATACAGTGGCAAGAAATGATATACCACAGATAATTAAATAAACATGTAAAGAAAAGAATTTTAAAAAATTAACAAGTTATATTAAATACATTTCTTTAGTTCACTTACAATTACTTGCCCCCACCGACTCCCGTTGAACTGGTTACTCACGATCAAAACCACCAGGCACAGGAACCCATAAAATAACAAACCATAAAAAAATAAACATTAAACTACAAATCCAAATCAATCCACGGGTCTTCTAATTTTAATCCATCTTCATCTGTATTCTTTCTTCTATCTTCTTCCAGGGTCTTCTTCCCGTCTTCGGCCACGCCCTGGCCTTCTTCTTCTGTAGGAGGTCCTTCCTCCTCGGCGGCTGGCTTCAAAATGAGACGACATAGGCTTTTAAAGGCCTATGACGTCACATTTTCGTCATATGGTTCCCACGGCCCTGATTGGGCTGTGAAAACCATGTGTTTTGGGCGATAAAAAAAAAATGATGACGTCACTTAAAGGCAATGAAAGTACAGCCAATCAGAATGGCTTTGCTTCAATTGCCTTTAAGATGACGTCATTAAAAGAAACATGGCCGGCCTCACATGGTACGGTAGCCAATCAGAGCGTGGGAAGTCTATCCCTACTCTGATTGGCTCTAGTATACCATGTGACAGAGGCTTGGGGGAGAAAGGATGTGATGTCATTGAAAGCCTGTCACATGGTACTAGAGCCAATCAGAGTAGGGATAGA
Source organism: Ascaphus truei (assembly GCF_040206685.1). Taxonomy (NCBI): domain Eukaryota; kingdom Metazoa; phylum Chordata; class Amphibia; order Anura; family Ascaphidae; genus Ascaphus; species Ascaphus truei. The sequence continues at coordinate 4,209,536 of NC_134488.1, forward strand.
CTTCCCATGCTCTGATTGGCTACCGTACCATGTGAGGTCATGTGAGAGAGGAGGTGGAGTATGTTTATATGTTAAACCGGATCTAAAACCTATTATAAGGGATGATGTTAATGAAGGGAATGATGAAAATGTAGAGACTTTGTGGATAGAAATTAGCAGTGGAGGTAAAAGTATAAAGAAAATGTTTGCGGGAATATGCTATAAACCACCAAATATCTGGGAGATTGAGGAAGCTAAAATACTTTTGCAAATGGAGAATGCATCAAAACTGGGTCATGTTTGCATAATGGGGGATTTTAATTATCCAGACACAGACTGGGGCAATGAGATTAGCATTACAACAAAAGTAAACAGGTTTTTGGGGGTGCTTAAAGACAATTATATGACCCAAATTATTGAGGAACCAACCAGGAGAGCGGCAGTTCTGGATTTGGTCATATCAAACAATGTAGAAGTAATAACATATATTAAAGTCCTGGAACATTTGGGTAACAGTGATCATAACATGGTCTCATTTGAAATAAATGATCAAAAAACAGATTTCTTGCGTTCAACAAAGACATTTAACTTTAGAAAGGCAGATTTTAATAAACTGAGGTCTAATCTACAAGTAATACACTAGGATGATGTTTTTGCAGGGAAAAATGTAGAAGATAAATGGGCAGTCTTTAAAATATTGTTAGAAAAGCACATTTATCAGTGTATACCCTTGGGTAATAAGTATACAAGAAATAAGTCAAAACCAATGTGGCTAAATAAACAGGTAGGGGAGGAAATGGACAAGAAGAGGAAGGCGCTAGACCACAACCGGGAAATTACAGACCTGTAAGCCTGACTTCAATACTGGGGGAACTACTTGAAGGTTTAATACAGGATAATATTCATTAATACCTAATGGAAAACAAAATTATTACTAATAGTCTGCATGGATTTATGAAGGATAGATCATGCCAAACTAACCTTATTTGTTTCTTTGGGGAGGTAAGTAGGAATTTAGACCAGGGTAATGCAATTGATGTGGTCTACTTAGATTTTGCAAAGGCTATTGATACGGTTTCACACAAGAGGTTGGTGTACAAAATAAAGCAAATTGTACTCAGTAATAATGTATGCACCTGGATTGAAAACTGGTTAAAGGACAGACAATAGAGGGTTGTCATAAATAGAACTTTTTCAGGTTGGGTTAAAGTCGTGAGTGGAATACCTCAGGGATCGGTACTGGGACCCCTGCTTTTTAACTTGTTTATTAATGACCTTGATGTTGGGATCGAGAGCCAAGTCTCCATCTTTGCTGATGATACTAAATTGTGTAAGGTAATAGAATCAGAGCAGGATGTAATTTCTCTCCAGAAGGACTTGGAGAGACTGGAAATGTGGGCAGATAAATGGCAGATGAGGTTTAATACAGATAAATGTAAGGTTATGCATTTGGGATGCAAGAATAAAAAGGCGACTTACAAATTAAATGGAGATATATTGCGGGAATCCTTGATGGATAAGGATTTAGGAGTGCTTGTAGACAGCAGGCTTTGCAATAGTGCCCAAATTCATGCAGTAGCTGCAAAGGCAAACAAGATCTTATCTTGCATCAAACGGGCAATGGATGGAAGGGAAGTAAACATAATTATGCCCCTTTACAAAGCATTAGTAAGCTCACACCTTGAATATGGAGTACAATTTTGGACACCAATCCTAAGAAAAGACATTATGGAACTAGAGTGTGCAGAGAAGAGCCACCAAATTAATAAAGGGGATGGACAATCTAAGTTATGAGGAGAGGCTAGCTAAATTAGATTTATTTACATTAGAAAAGAGGCGTCTAAGAGGGGATATGATAACTATATACAAATATATTTGGGGATAATACAAATAGCTTTCAAAAGAACTATTCATCCCACGGGCAGTACAAAGGACTCGGGCCATCCTTTAAGGCTGGATGAAAGGAAATTTCACCAGCAACAAAGGAATGGGTTCTTTACAGTAAGGGCAGTTAAAATGTGGAATTCATTACCCATGGAGACTGTGATGGCAGATACAATAGATTTGTTCAAAAAAAGGTTGGACATCTTTTTAGATGGGAAAGGTATACAGGGATATACCAAATAAGTATTCATGGGAAGGATGTTGATCCAGGGATTAATCCAATTGCCAATTCTTGGAGTCAGGAAGGAATTTATTTTTCCCCTTATGAGATATCATTGGATGATATATCACTGGGGTTTCTTGTTTGCCTTCCTCTGGATCAATAAGTAAGTATAGATATAAGATAAAGTATCTGTTGTCTAAATTTAGCATAGGTTGAACTTGATGGACCTACGTATTTTTTCAACATCATCTACTATGTAACTATGTAATCCGGTTTTAATTTAAATTGTGTCAATCAGGTATTTGACATAATTGAATAAAAATAATTTAAAACAACAATTTATGCATCAAGTTTCTGAAGTCCTCATTCATACGATGCACATGATCTGAAGCTTTGTGTTAACCTTTAACACTAACATTTTGATGCCCAAATATATAACAATATAATCTTACAGAGGCCCCAATGTCTTTACATCAACATATTCTTTGGGAAAGGAAGAATTGAACTGTGAATTGACTAAATGTAAAAAAAAATCTGAAAATAGTTATGCCTTCAGTAAAAAAAGGCAAAATGGAGCAGTGAATGTTGTTAGAAAAGCATGTTACTAATGAGAATTCCTTCCTTAAGGAGAACACACAATATATTTGAGGTTCTATTTTTATAAAAAACAAGACATCCTCTACCTAGGTATTGGTGTGGTCAGAAATATATGGGGGTAGTATATAGGGAAAGTATCTGATACACAGCTATTGTAGGCACACTAGCACAGTGATGAGAAATTGTAGTACCAATAATGTTTCATACTGTATAGAGCGGGCATGCTGGAGCTGTGCAGATGTAACACTCTGATAATTATTCCTATAGCTTTCCCTTTTTTTAATATACAGTACAAAGCTCTCTAACCTGCATTTATTTTCCACAGACCCCTCTTATGATGCAGCTAGGAGATCTGGATGGGAAAATAGCATGAGCTCTGCTGTCACTAAAAGTAAGTGCCCTTCATTATTAGATTTTCAAAGCAAGCCAATATTGTATGCACCAAATTCTACAAACTAACTAATATGTCACATAGAAATAAATTGCTGTTTTAATTACAGCCAGATTAGTTAGCAAGCACTTAGAGAAACGACTCTGAGCTACTAATTCTCTCTGCATTTCCCTATGCTTTGTGTTTATAATGGAATATATATATATATATATATATATATATATATATATATATATATATATATATATATATATATATATATATATATATATATATATTGCAGAATAAATGAGTTCTTCAGTATTAGGTGATACCTTTTTTATTGGACTAACAATTTGTCATAGGACAAGCTTTCGAGAGTTATCCTCTCTTCTTCTGGTCAAGCAATACTGATAACGGATTCAATGGCTAAAACAGTATAGAGAGAGGAAAAAAAAAAAAAAACAACAGATACGTGATCCATCTAAGAGTTTCATCAGTTCCATCTTGTGTGATTCACCTGAGATTCAGTCCCATTGGAGAAGTGCCTGGAATATTTTACTGTGTGTTTGCAATAAGGAAAGATAAAGCTTGTCATGGGAAAACCAGCTTATTACAACTTTTAATTACTGGGATCATTGATTGAGCAAGCAGAGAGATAAAAATAAATTGTGTTTATTCACCTAATGAACGCACACAACTATATTACACAAAAATACAGTAAAAGACACACTTACTTTGGAAAACTGGGATAACAAAACGAATCTTTCCTAATTGCAAACACACAGCAAAATATTCCAGGCCACTTCTCCAATGGGACTGAATCTCAGGTGAATCACACAAGATGGAACTGATGGAACTCTTAGACTAACACGGCTATTTTCTGCTTTATATATATATACACACACACACACACACACACACACACACACACACACACACACACACACACACACACACACACACACACACACACACACACACACACACACACACACACACACACACACACACACACACACTTTATGAATCTATACAACTAATGATTAGAAAGACCTATAGCCAAACAATACCACAGATAAATCAAATATGTATCATATACAGGCCGTCCTCGTTTTACAACGCTTCGCTTTACAACGAATGGCTTATCCAACGCTATGCAATGCATACCTATATTCATTTTTACAACGCCAAAATGGCTTATCCAACGCTCTTACGACGCTTTGCAACGTTGAGTATGTGTGTGTATATATACACATTCACATAAACAACGTTGCAAAGCGTCGTAAGAGCGTATATATATAATATTATACTATATAATATTATATTATACTATATAATATATTATTTATTATGTTATATTATATATATAATACAGTATATACACTATATAATTTATGTGTGTGCTGCATATCTTATTGCCTGCATAAAATATTTGGTGTGTTTTAGTGTTAAAAATGCCTTCAGGAACGGAACCTTTCATTTAAACAGTGTTCCTATGGGAAAACGTGTTTTGCTTTACAACATTTCGCTTTACAACGCCATTTTGAGTAACGCATTGTGTTGGATAACCGAGGACTGCCTGTATGTATATATATATATATATATATATATATATATATATATATATACACACACACACAATATTAACCAAATAACAGCTGAATATGAAAGTATAATATGTAAAAAATATAATTAAAAAAAACAGCGAATACGATACAAATATTAGTCCAGTTCCAAAACCACTGTCCTTCAGAGTTTCTGCAGCCTATTTGTAAGGATCACCACTCCTTCAAGGATATCTATAAAAAAAGAAAAACAAAAACAGGCGCACTCATAGTGTATTAAAGTTTAAAATTTATAGGAACTGGATAAAAATAAAAATGCGAACTCACAAACAATTCAGGAACCGAAAGCATGTATGTGAATAAAAATCTCAATCGCCAATAGCAGCGGAGTCCCAGCTATAATGCAGATGTAAATGCAGTTTCTCACTCATGTACCATAGCAGCCGGTGGATGTATCAAACACTCCGGATATAGAGTGCGCACGCTGTGCATCTCACCAACTCTGCTTCGCCGTCCACAGCTGATCAGTGATGTCACAGGATTCTCCGGATTGGTTATATATATATATATATATATATGTATAGATATATATATAGATATATATAGTGATAGAAGCACATAAAAGAACAGTAGCATCAGAAAATAGCCAATCTTTAATATCAAATTTGTTATTAAAGTTTGGCTATTTTCTGATGCTGCCGTTCTCCTATGCGCTTCTATCACTATATACAGGTACTTATTTCAGGAGACTCAGGGATTCCCTCCCTCAAGAAGCAGCAAGCAGACAGCAAGAGTCACTATACTTTCTCACTTTCGGACTGCATCTTGATATATAATTATGTTTATAACCACTGGAGCACATTGCAAATTTATATAATATATATATATAGATATATATAAATATATATATATGCAAATATAGCTGTATGCTCATCTGCATGTCTTAGGCAGGTCTGCAACCCCGCCTTTCCCCATTATCACCCAGCATACAGCACTTCCACTGCAGCAAGGGATTCTGGGAAATGACATGCAAATGAGCACACAGTGTCACTTTTTGCCTCAATAACCATTTTTAACATGGTTCCCTATAGGCTTAAGCTTGCTGCATGGTCACAGCTTTGAGCACAGCCAGGGTTAAGGTGCATACCCAGAAAACCACCCACAGACAGCTGTTTCGACCTTGATGGGTCTCGTCAGTGTGGGGTTGATTTTACTGGGAATGCAAGAGAGGCTATGGGATAGGCTAAACCATAATACTGAGTTAAGTTATGGTGAGTAAAAAAAGTGACAAAAACCCTCCACAGGAAAGCAAATATGCAAATATAGCTGTATGCTCATCTGCATGTCTTAGGCAGGTCTGCAACCCCGCCTTTCCCCATTATCACCCAGCATACAGCACTTCCACTGCAGCAAGGGATTCTGGGAAATGACATGCAAATGAGCACACAGTGTCACTTTTTGCCTCAATAACCATTTTTAACATGGTTCCCTATAGGCTTAAGCTTGCTACTCACCATAACTTAACTCAGTATTATGGTTTAGCCTATCCCATAGCCTCTCTTGCATTCCCAGTAAAATCAACCCCACACTGACGAGACCCATCAAGGTCGAAACAGCTGTCTGTGGGTGGTTTTCTGGGTATGCACCTTAACCCTGGCTGTGCTCAAAGCTGTGACCATGCAGCAAGCTTAAGCCTATAGGGAACCATGTTAAAAATGGTTATTGAGGCAAAAAGTGACACTGTGTGCTCATTTGCATGTAATTTTCCAGAATCCCTTGCTGCAGTGGAAGTGCTGTATGCTGGGTGATAATGGGGAAAGGCGGGGTTGCAGACCTGCCTAAGACATGCAGATGAGCATACAGCTATATTTGCATATTTGCTTTCCTGTGGAGGGTTTTTGTCACTTTTTTTACTCACCATAACTTAACTCAGTATTATGGTTTATATATATATATATATATATATATATATATATATATATATATATATATATATATATATATATATATATTGTGTATATGTATATATATATACAGTATATATATATATATATATGTGTGTATATATATATATGTGTGTGTGTATATATATATATATATGTGTGTATATATAAATATAAATATATAGTGTGTGTATGTGTGTATATATATACACTTAGTTAAGTTATGGTGGGTAAAAAAGTGACAAAAACCCTCCACAGCAAAGGGCCTTTCACCATTATCACCCAGCACACAGCACTTCCACTGCAGCAAGGGATTCTGGGAAATTACATGCAAATGATCACACAGTGCCACCTTTTGCTGCAAAACCATTCAACATGGTTCCCCTATAGGCTTATGCTTATATATATGACCTCAACTATTGTAACAGGGAACATCAGTTTCTGACACTACTGTCATTGTTTTTCAGGTCCCCCAGTGGGAGGAACCCAAAATGTGAACAAAAGCACCGAACAGCAGCGTCCACAACCAGGTACCACCAACACCTTATGAAAAATGTCACATGGCAGCAAATGTATTAAAAATGTGTGACTGAGGACTCAAAAAAAGAGAAAAATCTAGAAAAAATGTGCAGATCTCCAAAGCCCAGAGCGTCCAGCTAAATGGTGAATGCCCCAAAACACCAAATACATAGAATACAAAAATAGTTGACGCTGTGTACATGAGTAAAAATGTATTCATTTTATTAAATTACATAAGCAGTAGCTTTAGACGTAACAAATATATTTACCCATCTTCCATCATTAGCTAAATAATTAGCAATTATGGTTTTGCTCATTGATTTGTATATTTGATATATACAAATGACAAATTAAAGTAATTTTGCATCATTTAAGGGGATTTCAGGGAGGCATGGATGTTAATCAGTGGGCAAATAAAATAAGTTATTTAAAGATAATTGATCATGACGCCGCGTTGATTGCATTAACAATAATAGTGTGTAATTCCTGGCATATGAAAAGATAGTGTAATAGATAAAGGGTATTATTCAGTGTGCACCAATAGCATCATTGACTAGAATGGGAGTTTTCAGCCGATCCATCTCATCCATCCATTTCAGCCATCTGAGCATATTGAACGACTCGTATTACTCGCATTCTGAGCAGTGCTACTCTATGAGATACCTTTCAGTGCCAGAAAACAACTGGGAGCCCATTCACTTGAATGGGTCGTACAATATCTTCCGGTGCCAGAACGTGTCTTAAGGCATAACATATCTTAGTTAATATGGGTAAAGTCCCACATACTGTATAACTGTGAAAATACAATCTCATTTTAGGACACAATTTTAGTATAGTTATTGTGATTTAAATATAAACTGCCAGAGTTATACAACAGAAATGGCGTTAACATAAAAAAAATCATAAGCTCAGTGCAAACACAGGTCCCTTGCAAACAGCTTTCTCTGTGTACCTTAATAGGTAGTAGTTAACAGCTTTGAATAACACATGGTACCCCAGGGCTCTGTCCTGGGTCCTCTTCTCTTTTCTCTGTACACACTCTCTCTAGGTGACCTAATAACATCTTTTGGGTTTAATTATCACCTCTATGCGGACGACACACAAATATACTTTTCAACACCCGACCTTACACCTGCTGTACAAACCAACGTTTCTGAATGTCTCTCTGCTATATCATCCTGGATGGCCCTCCGTCGCCTTAAACCAGGCCTGCACAATTCCAGTCCTCGAGGGCCGCAAACAGGCCAGGTTTTCAGGATATCTCTACTTCAGCACAGCTGGCTCAATTAATGGCTCAGTCATACTGAGCCACTTATTTGCGCCCCCCCCCCCCCCCCCGGCTGACCTGTTTGCGGCCCCCGAGGACTGGAGTTGTGCAGGCCTGCCTTAAACTCAACATGGCTAAAACAGAGCTCCTCATTCTTCCTCCCAAACCTGGCCCTACTACCTCCTTCCACATCACTGTTGGAACTACCATCATTCACCCAGTAGCCCAAGCACGCTGCCTAGGGATCACACTCGACTCCTCTCTCACATTCGCCCCTCACATTCAAAATATTTCTAAAACCTGTTGCTTTTTCCTCCGCAATATAACTAAGATACGCCCTTTCCTCTGTTACTCGACTGCTAAAACTCTGACTCAGGCCCTCAGTCTCTCCCGTCTTGATTACTGTAAACTCCTGCTGTCCGGCCTTCCTGCCTCTCACCTGTCTCCCCTACAATCTATCCTAAAAGCTGCTGCCAGAATCACTCTACTCTTTCCTAGATCTGTCTCAGCATCTCCCCTCATGAAATCCCTCTCCTGGCTTCCGATCAAATCCCGCATCTCACACTCCATTCTTCTCCTCACTTTTAAAGCTTTACACTCTTCTGCCCCTCCTTACATCTCTGCCCTAATTTCCCGTTATGCACCATCCAGACTCTTGCGTTTTTCTCAAGGATGTCTTCTTTTTATCCCCTTTGTATCTAAAGCCCTCTCCCGCCTTAAACCTTTTTCACTGACTGCCTCACACCTCTGGAATGCCCTTCCCCTCAGTACCCGACTTGCACCCTCTCTATCCACCTTTAAGACCCACCTTAAGACACAGTTGCTTAAAGAAGCATATGAATAGCACTGTGGATATTCTGAACACATGATACATAAGCTTGGCCCCCTGCAGACGCACTTACCAGAACTCCCTCCTACTGTCTCTGTACGTTCTCCCTACCTACCAATTAGACTGTAAGCTCCTCGGGGCAGGGTCTCCTCTTCCTTAATGTTACATTTATGTCTAAAGCACTTATTCCCATGATCTGTTATTTATATTATCTGTTATTTATTTGATTACCCCATGTATTACTACTGTGAAGCGCTATGTACATTAATGGCGCTATATAAATAAAGACATACAATACAATACAATGGTCAATGCCAGAAAATCTTACAATCTAATACTTGGCATTAGGGGCAAATTATATTATATAACTTGCACAGGGTCACACTGATCTATAACTGTGCGTATCCAGGATCCACATTTTAACAACTCTCTTATTGAGTCATCCATGTTACAAGCCAGTTACTGCTACATAGATGAAAAAAATGTAAAAATACATTCTTTGGGCTATAAAACTAGGAACCAAGATATTGCTGTTCAAGACCCTGTTTTTATAGAAACATGTTTTCATTATAAAGTGCTAATGCTGTAGAGTTTTACATACAGGCAAAAAAAATAAGTGTGTGCTTTGGATGCAGGGAGAGATAAACTGACTAACACTAATGTCTATAGATTTTCACTATTTTGCACTAAGGGACCCAAACGGTTGTTATATGTTGTTAATTTTTATGTATCTATAACTTACGAGATACTTAATTCAAACATATAGATGAGCCATATTTCCTAAGTGGGGCTAAGCCCAAGGTACCTTATTGCCCATTAATTAGACCAGTGTAGTAGGTCTGGGACTAAATAGCTTACAGTGTAAATTCCCAAACTCTAACATAGACCTAGTGCCAATATCCTGTAGAGCAGTGTTTCCCAACTCCAGTCCTCAGGGAACCCCAACAGGCCAGGTCTTAAGGATTTCCCTGCTCCACTGAGCCACTGATTGACCCACCTGTGCTGGAGCAGGGATATCCTTAAGACCTGACATGTTGGGGTTCCCTGAGGACTGGAGTTGGGAAACACTGCTGTAGAGAATACAGAACCAATGGAATATGATGCATGCAATAGACCTGGGGTAGCCAACTCCACTCCTCAGGGCTAACAGGTCAGGTTTGCAGGATATCCCTGCTTCAGCAGAGGTGTCTCAATCAGTGGCTCAGACAAAGACTGACCCACTGATTGAGCCACCAGTGCTGAAGCAGGGATATCCTGCAAACCTGACTTGTTGGTTGCCCTTGAGGACTGGAGGTGGCTACCACTGAAATAGACTGTGCACAAAGCATATATGAAGTTGTTTCATTGCACTGATAATACGTTTGTAAGAACCTCTTTATTTTTGCAGATCCATACCAGATACTAGGACCCACGAGCAGCAGATTGGCTAACCCAGGTAAGAATAATGCAGTAGAGGCATTCATTCGTTTTATGTTCCAGCTATGATAGAATGTTGCGCCCCACATGGGGCAAGCCAAGCTGAAAGCAGTCTTAATAAATTCTGCAAACTAGATTTTGGCACTCAAATGTGTGAAATATATGATATACTACAAATTATACCAAAATGGAAGACTAGTCACTTAGTTAACCATATTGTGAAAAATCATCATTAAATCTTCAGTCGCAGTCGTTCTTGATGGAGCAGGATGGAGACAAGAGGTCAATGGGAGTGCTGTGTACTGTAATTTCTTGCATATCATCCCAATTTGGTTCTCTGCTGCCAGGACACTGAGGGCTATAATATATATATATATATATATATATATAGATATATAGATATATATATATATAGATATTTGCCACAGTGTTCGACAAACCTATGCATTTGCTCGCCCCGGGCGAGTGGATTTAACCCCCGGGCGAGTAAATATTGGCCCAAGCAGCACACGTTTGGTACTAGGTGGCGAGTAGATTTTTTTGTGATTTGTCAACCACTGGTTATAAGTCTCTTATGTCTGTTGTTTGTCAAAAGCAGTGTGCATCTACATGATTTGGCAACATCCTATGGTCTATTAATTATAGGTTTCCTTGACCTCTGAACTACTTTGTTACTCTGAGGTATTTACCAGGCAATGAAAATTAGCAAATGTGGGTACGTGTCTGCAGTTAAGGACAAGGTGGGTAAAATCTTTATCCTGACCTTTTCAATGTGTTGGTCCTTTTCAGGGAGTGGTCAGATCCAACTATGGCAGTTTCTCCTGGAGCTGCTATCTGACAGTTCAAATGCTAGCTGCATCACCTGGGAAGGCACGAACGGAGAGTTCAAAATGACGGACCCAGACGAGGTTGCAAGACGCTGGGGTGAAAGAAAGAGCAAGCCGAATATGAACTATGACAAGCTGAGCCGGGCATTAAGATACTACTATGATAAAAACATCATGACTAAAGTCCATGGGAAACGCTATGCCTACAAATTTGACTTTCACGGCATTGCTCAGGCACTGCAGCCTCACCCTACTGAGACATCGATGTATAAGTACCCATCTGAGTTTTCATATATGCCGTCCTACCACACCCATCAACAGAAGGTTAATTTCGTCCCCTCACATCCTTCTTCTATGCCAGTAACATCATCGGGCTTCTTTGGAGCAGCGTCACCATACTGGAGTTCCCCTAGTGCAAACATCTACCCAAACCCAAATGTTCCACGACACCCTAACACCCATGTGCAGTCACATTTGGGAAGTTTCTACTAAACTTGTTTTCCTATTTTGGGTGACCTTGTGACTTCAAGGATGTTTTTCTACTGGAATATATCTTGCCTTTGATGGATAACGTGTGGCCATGGAGACAAAACAAACAGAACTGGACACAAGACCAGTATTTTTGCAAATTGACCTTCCTCTCTCTGGAAATTGATCTGTTTGGGCCAGTACTACTAAAATATTTGCTCTTGCCGTGGGGAATGGTTCCAGCAAAAGTAGCTTGAAGAACCCAGGGATGTGACATAGAAGATATTTAACCAGTTCTTGGTGTGCTACCAACCAAGTGCTCTTTATAAAATATGATCCATCCAAGCATGTGTTTTATAAGAGACATTTTGTTCTTAACCATGTAACTTCGCTTTGCTCATTTCTGTCTCGGAACATTATTTTATCAGACGCACTGGATGGCAATACGGATAGGAAGTTTGGATGTTCCATAAGTTTTTAAACCAACTGGAATAGAGGATATATATATATATATATATATATATATATATATATATATATATATATATATATATATATCCATAAGTGCATTTCAGATACCCCTTTGGAGTGTGCAGTATGTCAATCTCAAACCAAGCCTCTCTATTTAACCCGGAAGCCATAGCAAGAGGGACTGTTATTTAAAACAAAATGTTAATTTTACAGAATTTTAACTCCTTGTCATTTCCTTATAAAAGAGAGAACATTAAATTAGTATAATAAACATTCTGAAATTGGCTTTCCAATAGAAAATGTCTTAACTACAAATGTATTATTTAAATTACCCGAGTGAAATTATATGCGGAGTAATGTATTTGTAATGCTGTAGGAAGACACCAAGACAGTAATAAGAATATATCAGAAAGTCAGGTGAGATAAGAAAACCCAGATCAATTAATTAGGAGAATTCTATTCTATTACCCTACACAGTGTTATACAGTAGTTATGGAATGACTGTATGTATGTATGTATATATGTATATATATATGTACATACACACACAGTATTGTATATTGAAACTGATTTAGGGTGATCTTAACTAGTGAAGACCAATCATTAGTGCACGGGTGCTCAATTCCATTTCTCAAGCCCCCCCCCCCCCCTCAACAAGTCAGGTTTTAAGGACATCCCAGCTTCAGCACAGGTTGCTCAATCAGTCCCGGCTTCAGCACAGGTTGCTCAATCAGTCCCAGCTTCAGCACAGGTTGCTCAATCAGTCCCGGCTTCAGCACAGGTTGCTCAATCAGTGGCTTAATCTTATGACTGAGCCGCTGATTGAGCCACCTGTGCTGCAGCTGGGATATCCTTAAAACCTGCCCTGTTTGGGGTGGCTTGAGGGCTGGAGTTGAGTGCCTCTGCATTAATGTATGTTGCCTAACACTAATATTGTTTGCAGCTAATTTTACTACAAGGCCTTTGTTCCTTTAAAGATTTGATCTGGTTGAACACCTGTCATCTCCACCTTCTTCCTACTAACTTCGGTTATTTCATCAAGCGTAATGTACAAATTAATATTGTTACTTTACCCATACAGCTGAACATGCTTGGCTGGTACACATATACCTGTTTGTCCTCTGATCTTTCAGTGGGGAAGAAATAAGTTCCCCCCCGAAGGCAGGCAGCTTACATTTTCTTTTCACGTCTGTACAATAGCTACAGTAATTTACCAGTGATTGGTGTGGCAGCTTTTGTCTCAAAATGACCACAAAAACCAAAGCATGGGAGGGATTTCTTCAAACGGCTGAATATCTGAAAATCAGTATACTACAGACTAAGTAGATTTTTTGGATTGGTTTATATAATCCACAGCCATTGAATACCTAAAATAAAGCTACGGTATACGCAACTGATACTGAGATATAAATTACTGTGAATCTTGTGTCCCAGAAATGGGCATGGATGTTATGGAAGATAATCCCATAAATGCTATTGATGGCTTAATTACTTATAAAAGTGGGTCACACTATGGACTCAAGTGAGATGAAAAGCTGGGTATAATTTAATCTTCCATGAAATTATTTACCTTTAGTGGCAATATTGTCTCCATTTCTTTCCTTCCAAACTGAGATACCCTATTTGATCAATGCTCCCGCGTGCAACAATATTGACAATCCCCTCTCATATAACAAAGGTTATTAAAATGATGTTCCTTCTTAAAAGCAAATATGCATCCATATTCACTATCTTGACTGTGTGGTCATTCTCACTTCGAAAAAGCTGTTTACTGCTCAACTTTGAACATACAATAGAGACCCCTAGAAAAGCTAAATACGGGGAAGGAAAATATTGAATATTGAAATATTAATAATGAAAATATAAAAAATGTTTCCCTTCCATGTTTTACTGCCTTAACCAATTCACGAACGCTGTGCGTTTGTCAGAACAGCCTCCAAAGAATTCACAAGCCACAGGGCAAATTTACTGTATAAATTATGAATTATTTTCCTATATTTCACAGTATAAACTTCTTCACTGCTGGTGGTGGAAGCCTCAATGCCTTGCCGTCTTCCCCAGCAGTGAAGATGCTTACAAAGTTTATAACTAACGAGTTGACCTCGGTCACAGAAATGCAGGTTTTTTCTTACAGAACTGTAGTTGGATTTTAATTTTGTACAGGATTTTTTTCCAGTTATTTTGTTTATATCTTGGTCGTTTTGTACATTTTGACTTTTTAACTTTGTATTTACATTCTTCTCTTTTTGCAATGGAAATTGTCAGATAATAAAAAAAAAAGTATTTTCATATTTTTAAGGGGAGGTTCTATGTTTAAAACTCAATGAGAGATATTAAGCAAGGCATAAGCAAATAGGATTTTAAGAGAGAAAATAGTGCATGAATCGCAATGAATGGCAATAAATACGTTTCTCTAGAGGGATTCCTTTAGAAAGAGAGAACAAGAGGTTGCCTTAGTTGATACATTCCTGAAAAATCTCAATAATAAATCACATAATTCATTAATATTTAAAATACTTTACTTTTAACAATACAGCTATAAGGTCAATTGCATATATTGCATATAACTGGACTATCAGGACTTCAAGGGCAAGAACACATAGAAAAACAGTTATTTATGGACATCCTATAAACATATATCAAGAATAGGGGCTTACGCTGTATACTAATACTGTATGTAGAAAGCACAGGGAATTATTAAGGTCCAAAATATGAACCAATACAATGGATCTCTATATCCATTATCACATTTTCGCAACGTGTGCCTTGGTATATGCTTTTTTTAAAAAGTAACAAACTTCAGATTTGAATGATTTGGAATAGTGGATTATGATACCTATAAGGGATAGGATCAATAAGGGAAAGGATCAAACACTCTGGTTTTATATCTCCCACTAACAATGGTGTTTACGTGATGCAGCAGTCTGTACTAGTAGCTGGCCTTAAACCTTAAAACAGGGGTCTCAAACTCAGTCCTCAAGGGCCAGCAACAGGCCAGCTTTTATGGATATCCCTGCTTCAGCACAGGTGGCTCAATCAGTGGCTCAGTCTTTCTGAGCCGCTGATTGAGCCACCTGTACTGAAGCAGGGATATCTATAAAAACCTGGCCTTTTCGTGGCCCCTGAGGGCTAGGTTTGAGACCCCTGCATTAAGCATTAAGAGCTATCAATATTTATGGAGCTGTCCAGGCCTGAAAAAGCAGCTCAGTGAGTAAGGGCACTGCCACTGAAAACGACACTGCATTGAAGCAGGGGAACTTAATTCAAATCACGACGGCAGCTTCTAGTGACCATAGGCAAGTCACTTTAACTCCCTGTGCCTCAGGCACCAAAACATAGATGATGTGCTCTATGGGGCAGGGAATCGTGCCTGCAAAAATCTATGTACAGAGCTGCATACACTGTCAGAGCTATTCAAGAAAAAACTATTCTGATTAATAATGTAACCTCAATACTGTATTTTTTTTAAAGTTTTCTTGTAAGGTGTTCTTACTAGATAAAATGAGGATAATTTTTTATTCTGCTTTGCTAAAAAAAAACAAAAAAAAAAACATAGAACCATCAAGCGCATCTATTATCACCAACAACCAAAGTAGTAACTTTATTTCTGTAATTCTGGTATCAGTATATAATGGCTACTTCTTTAAAAAAATACTCCAGGGCAGGGGTGGCCAACTACAGTCCTCAACAGACACCAATAGGTCAGGTTTTCAGGAAATCCCTGCTTCAGCACAAGTGGCTCATACAGTGGTCAGGATATCCTGAAAACCTGACCTGTTGATGACCCTTGAGGACTGGAGTTGACCATGCCGCTCTAGGCTCTAGCGATGCAGTGCTCAGAAGCTGTAGATTGCAAAACAGTTGTTGTGCACATTTATACCTGATTTGAAGCTTCTACTACACTATATAGAGCTTTTTTTTAACCCCAGGCTTCTAGATGGACATGCAATGTATTGCTCTGATACAGAATGTGCTCATTTAGACATACTGTAATTCATTGTGGTGGAAGATTTCAGTCAGGAGTGGTATAGCCTGTCCCTCTGTAGGCATGTATGCTTTTTGTAAGTAAGATAACTGCAGAAGGGACCTACAATGCATACTTTTACATTGGCCCCATTGGAAAGGACTAAAGTTACTGTGATGTGTTATTTCTTCTTTCTCATGCATTAGATGCTCTGTATACTGCACCGACACACTTTATTCGAGCAAATACCCAGTATGTACCTGGCAGATACCTGGAATGCGCCGCTCCTCACCTCTGACAAGCCCCGTTGTGTTTGCCTTCCCAGCCTGGGTTCATGCCTGGCTGACGGGCGGCTGATCTGTTAAATGATAATGATTAGGATTTAATAGGCTGCAATGCTTCGCGTGTCTACCAGATGGCATAAATTCATGAATTGTAATGCAGTATATATATATATATATACTGTGCAGTATTGCAGCCAGTGGGAATAAAATGCTTCAATCCCTGCCTGGAAAATAACCCAATGCACTCAGGCAGAAAACAGTCACAAACCTCAATACACCCGGGTATACCCGAATTCGTGGGACTAGCCGAGCTCGAATAAAGTGTGTCGCCAGTGTATATTCGTTTGTTTTGCAATTTCCGCAATAAAAAAATAAATATTTGGGGGCCAATGCATTAAACTCTGATAGTGCCGGTAGGGGTTTTGTTGGACTGAAACTCCCATTGAAGTCAAGGGGAACTTCCATGCAATATTCCCCTGATCAGCAGTATTGCAGTTTAATAAATAACCCCTTAGTTTTTCCAGTTGTCTGATCTCAGTCAATGTTTGCAGTGCACTTCATACATGATCCAAGTATTGTGATGTTTTTGCCTAGAAATAATGTGGATCACAGCTGTGTGTGTGTGTGTGTGTGTGTGTGTGTGTGTGTGTGTGTGTGTGTGTGTGTGTGTGTGTGTGTGTGTGTGTGTGTGTGTGTGTGTGTGTGTGTGTGTGTGTGTGTGTGTGTGTGTGTGTGTGTGTGTGTGTGTGTATATATATATGTATGTATATATATATATGTATGTATATATATATGTATGTATATGTATATATATGTATATATATACTGTATATACAATGTACTTTTGGGGGGAAATGGAATATATATAATTTTGCAAGTAGTCACTGAGGATTTTTTTTAATGCTGATAACTGGTATATGATGGCTTTGTTTTAAAATAATAAGTGACAAAATAAATGTTTTTTATAATGTGTTGCAATTATTTTTGTATTCATTTATATATTGAGTAATATTAGATGTGCATCTATGAACAGAATCAGGGCTACAGATGATGTCACATTTTCTTCCCACACATACTGTATGAGCCTTATTCAAAATATGGTTAAGCTGTCTTTCATGTGCTAGACTAGAGAAGAGATTAGTTTAATCCAAACAAATAGTATTAAAGTCTTCTCCAGCACAGGGGAGATGGCTTCACTGCATACTGAATAATGACAAAAGTGGCAGGTTGTACAATGTGCTATTACATCTGTGTTTCCACTTAATTTTTGTCCATCTGATAATGACTTCTTCCTTCACCATACTTTGTTTAGAAATGTACAAAGGTGTTGCAGTTTAATTTACAAAAGACAACAAATGTATGATGAAATTCACACAGCTGAGACAGCACAATGTTTTTTTCCTTTTTAAAAAAGTGGGAAGTTTTGCACGTTTTTCAAAAATTGTAATGGCTTTCGGAAAAAGCAGGTCAAGTCGTTTGACAACTGGAACATTTCTGCTCCTCATATACTATTCTTTTGAGTAAGAGAATATCCAACGGACTGAATATGATCAGTACGTGTGGCAGTGGCACTGGGCATTTTGTGTGACTTGTGAAGATTTTAGATTGTAGTTGAATGATTAGCACACATCTTTCAAAACAGCAGTGCCTGACAGCAGATACCAATGTGCTAAAGGTATTAGACATGCTGAGCTTGTTCTGAAGCCAAAGGGAGTACGCTGGGTAATATATGGCCAGACAGCTTAACTAGTTCCTTTAACAAGCACCACAAGTTCTTTATTTTTTCTTCACTTTATTGAAAAGCAGCAGATTACAAAGTTACTTGTAGATGGTGTAGTGAGAGAGAGATTCTCTACAATAATAGTGCTTGATAGTAGGGACAAGAAAATAAAAACGATACTCTTACCAAGAGCTGTAGGGCATGAGTAGTGCTTGCTTAGCCTGCTGAGATGAAAAGAAAGCAAAATGGAGGGTGTCTCACAGGAACAGAGCCTGGGCTGAGGAAACTGTGAATACAGACAGGGGGTAATGGAACAGTACACTATGCCAGGGGAATAACAGGGGTTGTCATAGAAACCACTTCAGGAGGCTAGGAGATAAAGTAACTAATGTATCCATTTCACCTGCACTGGGACTAACTGCAGGGAAAGTACTACTACATAAAGGGCCAGCAGGCAGAGCTGCAAAAAAGGGAAAAAAGAAACAGAACTATGATTCTAGTTCCAGGACACTCCCCGTCTGGTATCTGGAGATAACACTATATAACTATGTGGAACATGTGTGAATACATAACAAATATAACATCACATTCATAAACAATGCGAAAGTCCATATCCACATAGCGATGATACCGGCTGGTATACCTGGCTTCAAAGTCCCTTGGCCAAGGTTCTTTGGCAAAGGATGCCAGGTGGATGCACCGCTCCAGGCTAGCTGGTTGCACCACAATGTCTTTCAGAGTCCACAGAACTAGTAGTCAGTTCTTCTTTGTTATAATGCGATTTAGGCATTAGGAGGATAATCTCTGTAATGGGTCTTAAAAAGGTTTTAGCAATTCCTTGTTGGGTCACTCTCACTTCTACCTTGCGGACCTTTCCATCTTTGTTTGGGATCGTTTTGATAATAAGTCCCATAGGCCATTCGTTTCTTGTCACCTGTTTATCTTTCAACAGAACATCCCCTTCTTGGATATCTGGTTTAACAGTTTGCCATATATGGCGTTCCTGAAGTGTCACGAAATATTCGTGTCTCCAGCGATCCCAAAATGTGTTGGCCAAGCGCTGCACCTGCCTCCACTGTCGTTTGTACATATCCTTAGAACTGAAATCTTTGACTGGGGTAGGGATGTTCCCTACTTTCTGTGTTAGGAGCATTGCTGGTGTCAGGATACTTGGCGATTCTGGATCTGTTAATACTGGAATCAAAGGCTTAACATTAATTATCGCTGATATTTCGGCCATAAATGTGGTTAACACTTCATGGGTGAGTCGAGTCAAATCAGTTTTCAGCATCATAGAGTCCAAAATACGCCGAACCACCCCGATTATACGTTTCCATGCTCCGCCCATGTGAGAAGAGTGAGGAGAGTTGAATGTCCACGTACACTCCTGGTTGTGCAGGTATCTCTGGATACTGTGGCCTCTATCATCTTTAGTGTTTATTTGTAATTCCTTACATGCTCCAACAAAATTGGTGCCGCAATCGGAGCGTATTTGTTTAACTGGTCCTCTGACTGCAAAGAATCTTCTGAATTCTGAAGCTCGAAGCGTCCATAGATTCTATGATCTCGATGTGCATTGCTCTTGTACTCATGCAGGTAAAGAGTACCACCCATTGTTTACTGTCCGCTAGTCCACCCCTCGTTCTACGTGAGATGACCATCCAGGGTCCAAAAACATTGAGTTTTACACAGGTAAAGGGGGGTTCTGTACTAAGTCTATCAATTGGTAAGTCTGCCATCCTTTGATCTTGGCTTTTGCCCCGCAACATTCAGCACCTAACACATTTGTAGAGATTACTGGCCACGCACCTTTTCATGCCAAAGACCCAAATGCCTGCTGCCCTGATAGCGCCTTCAGTGAAGTGTCGTCCTTGATGCATGCCTTGTTCATGGCAGAAGCGCACCAACAAAGTGGCGATGTGATGCCGGCCAGGGATGATAAGAGGATTGCTTTCCTCCCTGCTCAGTTGGGACTTGTTGAGGCGGCCTCCTATTTTCATAAGGCTGTCATTGTCGATGAAGGGATTTAACTTCCAAAGTGGGCTTTTTTTAGGGATGCTTCCCTCCACGAATGCAACTGATCTCCTCCGCATACGTCTCTCTCTGAACATGACGGAGAACAGTTTCCTTTGCCCTTGTAACTTCGTCCACGGTGCGCAACTCTTTGCAGATGTGCCAGCCGGACAGCCGGTCGTTTTACCACCTGGTGTCTGGCGGAAGGAGATAGCTATGTGCCTCAGATGGGCTACTGCTCGCAGGAGAGCTGTCCACCTTGAGAAGCGATGGAATCGGCGTGATCCGAATGCATTTCTGTGCAGTACATTCGTGAGTAACACGGATACTTGAGGCCTTATCTCCGTGTCCTCAGGAGCCACAAGTTCGAAGTCGGCAGCTGGGGTTGATGGCGTTTCCGCGGGCAGCGTAAGAAACGTTGGTCCTGTGAACCACGACGTGTTCTGTAGTTGCACTGCAGGCACTGACCTGGTGGCATGGTCTGTAGGATTTTGGTCTGTGAGCCATTGTGCCATTGTTCTGGTTAGGTTGACTTCCAGATTCTTTCTACACGGTTGGCCATGTATACGTAGAATCTTCTTTTCTTGTTACATATGTAACCCAGTACCACCTTTCTATCTGTGTAGAATCTGACAACATCTGGTTTGCAGTCCATCTCGTTTTCGATAAGTTCGGCCAGTTCTACTGCTAATACTGCACTACATAGCTCGAGTCTGGGTATAGTGTGGTCGGGTTGTGGTACCAGTTTAGCTTTGCCAATGATAAACCTGATATGGTAACTTCCACCCACGTCCATGGTTTTTAAGTAGGCCACCAATGCTATGGCCTTTGTAGAGGCATCTGAGAACACGCAAAGCTCTTTGTTTTGTGCAGCGGTGAGAGATGTAGGTGAGTAGGGGCGTGGGATCAGAAGTTGCTCTAGGATCTTCAAAGAATCCTTCCACATTTCCCACTCCTTCTGTCTTTCTGGAGGTAGTGGGGTATCCCATTCCTGCTTTTCGAAGGGCATTTCTCTGAGAAGAGACTTTCCTTGAATAGTGACTGGAGCCACGAATCCCAGAGGGTCGCAAAGACTATTGACCGTGGCCAGGACTCCACGTCGGGTGTAGGGTTTTTCTTCGATGTACACCTGGAATGTGAACGCGTTTGTTTTGAGATTCCAGCTGATCCCCAGACTCTGCTGTATGGGAGGCATGTCTGTCCCCAGATCCAAGTTCTTAAGATCATTTGCATGATCGTCTGCATGGAACGCCTTCATGACTATGGCGCTAGTGGACCCTATTTTATGCAATCTTAGGTTGGCGTTTGCTAACATCTTTTGTGTCCTTTTAAGTAGATATATGGCTTCTTCTTCGGTGGGGACCGATTTCAACCCGACATCTACATAGAAGTCTCTTTCAACTAAATTCCTCGCATCTTTCACGAACACTGCTTTTCCTTCTTGAGACGTTCTTCTGAGGCCGTAGGCAGCCACCGCAGGTGATGGGCTTTTACCGAAGACATGTACTTTCATGCGGTACTCTATGATTTCGACCTTTATGTCGTCATTCTGGTACCACAGGAACCTTAGGTAGTTTCGGTTGTCTTCTCGCACAAGGATGTAGTGGAACATCTGTTGGATGTCTGCTGTTATGGCGATTGGCTCCTTGCGGAAGTGGATCAACACTCCCAGAAGACTGTTGGTCCGGTCCGGTCCGGTGAGGAGAACATTGTTTAGGGAGACTCCCTGGTGCTGAGTGTTGGAATCGAATAATACTCGGATTTGGCCAG
Organism: Ascaphus truei; assembly: GCF_040206685.1. NCBI lineage: Eukaryota > Metazoa > Chordata > Amphibia > Anura > Ascaphidae > Ascaphus > Ascaphus truei. The sequence continues at coordinate 4,231,648 of NC_134488.1, forward strand.
GTTTCTGGGGGTTGTAGAAACCAAATGACGGTAGGTACCAGCATTCTTCACCTTCCATCAGTGGGGGCGCCGGTTCTGCGTGACCACTGAGGAATATCTTCTGCATGAAGGCCACAAAGTGTTTCTTGGTCTCCGGTTTCCTTTGCAAGTTACGGCGGAGCGAAGTGAGCCTAGACATGGCGTTGTCTCTGTTGTTTGCGAAACGTCTTCTTGGTGAATGGAATGGTAACGGGGCTACCCAACTGCCTAGTTTGTCCTTAAAGAGCTCCTTATCCATTAACCTCAGGAATTCTTTATCCTCCATTGATGGAGCCTTTTTGTCATCGTCCTTCGTTGTCTGGAACGTCGTACACCATAGGGAATTGGTGCATTTGTCTGCCACAAGCACGTCTCCATGTATCCTTCTGGTCTTGAGCTTCTCGTGTACCAGGAAGTGGTTCGGACATGGTTTGAAGCGGGATGCACGACCGTTCTCCAATAGGTTTGTTCGTAGGGCGTCTACATTGTCGGGTCCGCGTATCCTGTCTATGCATACTTCTCCCACGACAACCCACCATAGATCGAGCCTTTGAGCGCTTGGAGCGTTATGGTCCCCGTTTCGCTGTTCGTGGATCTTGTGTGCTCTCATGATGTCCCTGTCAAGCAGCAGCAAGATCTGGGCGCCTTCATCTAGTGGTGGGATACCGTACGATCGGCAATAGCTTTGAGATGGGGGTGGTGTCACGCCACGTCCGGTGTGGGGATTTCGCTCCTATCTTCCGCCATGTGATTGCACTCGATGTGTGGGAAGGGGCATTTTCACTTTGCTGTCCACTGAGCATATGGTGTAGCCATTCACTCTCCTCCCTGTAGTTTCTATTCGCCCTGCAAACGTTCTGAGCATGTAAGGAGAGGCGCTGTCTTGTATGTTGAAAGAATTCTGACCTGACCAATGACCGGTTGCTCTGGTCGTCGATGATAGCATACATCCTTTTAGCTCTTTCAGGTTGTCCCTCTGGGTGCACTGCTACAAGACATATTTTAGAGCAAGATCTTCTGTCGCTTCCTTCTCCACATATCTCTGTGCATTTGGAAGCTACTGATGTGGGGGGTGTCTTTCCTTCTTCCTCCTCGCCCTGCTTTGTCGCAGGGTTAGGGGCCTTGCAAGGTTTGGGCTTCATTGTCTCTGGATGTAAAGCTGCTATGTGCCTGTCACTATTACATTTATAGCTTCTTTACAGTCCTTGAATAAATGAGCTGTGGACGCACAACATTTGAAGCACGCTCCCCATTCCCTGAGTAACTTCTTACGCTCCTCTATGGGCTTCATTCTGAATCCGATACACTTGTTAAGTGGATGCGGCCTTTTGTGAATAGGACATTCTGTTAAGGTCCATTGGTTTCTTGTTCCCGGCGGCCAACTGGTCAGGACCCGCGTGAGTCGAAGGGACCGAGATGGATGTTCTGGCATTCCCGTACCTTGCCGCTGGCCTTTCATTCTTCGGATGGCTAGCACTGGGTGTGGTCTGCGCAGCTAAGATGAAGCTGGGATCGTTCTTGCTGCTTCGTGAATTAAGCTTAAGAAGACTGAAAATGGGGGGTACAGTAGGCGACTTGCTTCTCCCTTTTGTATTTAGAGCCTTTTGAAATCCATCTTTCTTGGAGGTTGTAGGGTAGCTTCTCCAAGATGGGTCTCACTCCGCGAGCTGAGTCTAGGACGTTGAGACCTGTTAAGGAATGCTCTTTTCTTGCAAACTCCAGCTCTTGCAGCAGGTCCCGGAGCTCTCGTAACTTCGAGTAGCCTTTAGCTGTGACTCGGGGCAACCGTAGCACTCTTCTAGCCTTTCCCATACTAGGTCAAGACCTACTTGGGGATGTTCACATTTGCTGCCCTGAGTCTCTTTGCATGTTCTATGGATTCTTTCCCCAGCCATTTGGTTAGCAAGCTGAGTTCTTCCCTTGCGGAGAAGTCCAGGCTCTTGATTGCGTCTTTGAACGTGAACTTCCATATTCGGTAGTTCTCAGGATGGTCATCAAAGTTGGTAAGTCCTGTTTGCACCATGTCACGCCGGATCATGTACTTGCCCGTGTCTGTCAGGCCTGATGCATCGGTGTGTTTGTCGCATTCTGAGGTAGTTGCCAGGGGGGTCTTTGCGGTCGCCTCTTCCTTGGCGTGGACGTGTGATAACTGTTGGTCAGTGTTAGGGGCTGTGTTTTCCCGTGCGGGTGTACCTGGATTGCGAGCCTGTTGTAGTGCATCCGTGTGCGTGCTGGCATATGGATCACTGTTGCGGCTGTGTCTATCCCAGGTAGCCTATACCCTTGAAGGAACAGCGTCTTCTCCATGTAGATCTAGCAAGCCTTCAGTGTCTGTGGAGTCACTCCCATCGTGTTGAGATGGCGTGCATGTGTTTACGCTGAAGAGGCTCCTCACATAGTCCTCAGTGCGTTGGACTGGATCCTCTAAGGCTATCCGTCTGTACGGTTGCTCCCCGCCATCCTGTCTCGCAGCTGCCTCTAAGACTTCAGCTTGGGTTATGGCGGCAGCGGCGTCCTCTTCTTTGCTTAGGGCTTCTAGGTCCACGTCCAATTCGGCCTTTCTACGCACAGCGGCAGCGGTATTGGCGGCGGCAATGGCATTTGCTGCGTTCTGCTCCTCTTCTATGCGCGCTCTTTCTGCCCTTACGGCTGCCTCTCTTCGACCATATTTGGCCCTAGCACGTGCGCCCTCTGCGGTGGCTCACGCCTGGGTAGCCTTTGCGCTCGCGCTAGACACGTTAGATTGTACTGATTTTGCAGACCTTGATGAATGCCTGGATGTGCTGGAGCGCTGTGATGCGGTTTCCAGCAACAGGTCTTTTCTCCTACTCTCAGCCTCCATGATAGTGGTTCACCGGTGTTGGCCCTGGTCAGGTAAGTGATGTATGTCTCTGACAGCTCTTGGTAACACGAGTCATCAGTCCTCAATTGTGTTATTGCCTGATCGAGCTGTTGCGCATAGTTGCCAACACTAGTAACATTGCGTATTCCCAGTGTGGTTGTTTCCCAGGCCTTCTCTAATTTAGCGCGGTGCGCTTCAACGTCAGTTTCATACCTTTCGCGCACTTTTTGTGTCAGTGTGACTATACGTTTGGGCTTTGCGCCTTCCTGCGCCGTTTGCAGCTGTGCAGCGGTCTCTGTGTCACTCTCCTGAGTTGTGTCTGGTTAGGGTCTGAGTTCTGCCATGCTGCATGTGTGCGTAGGCTTTTAGCCAGTGCGTGTGGCGTGCGGTCTGTTACCTGCGTCAGCGATGGATGACTCAGATAGTGCCGGTAGGTGTCCTGCAGTGGTAGGGGTAGCTGTACTTACAGGTGTCCGGTGGCTCTGACCCATGTCCTGGTGGGTGTCCGGTGGCGTGGCCCTTGGTGGCGCTAGCTGTGGGGACGTGCGCAGTGGTAGGTGAGATGGTAGCTCTTCACTGTGTAGCTGTGCAGAGGGTGAATCTCAAACAGAAAAAGGCAATCAAAGTTATGTGTATAGTGCACTGTGACTGCAGTGCTGCTGCCTTTTGAGCAGAGTTTGTGCTATGTGGCAGTGTAAGGCTGCTTGCTGTTTAAAGCTGCAGCAAGTTTCTGTCTAAAGCTGTAAGCAGTGGCTTCTATGCTGTGCTCAAGGTACAGTATATAGGATGCGTTTTTACTGTTCTGAAGCCAAAGGGAGTACGCTGGGTAATGTATGGCCAGACAGCTTAACTAGTTCCTTTTACAAGCACCACAAGTTCTTTATGTTTTCTTCACTTTATTGAAAAGCAGCAGATTACAGTTACTTGTAGATGGTGTAGTGAGAGAAAGATTCTCTACAATAATAGTGCTTGGTAGTAGGGACAACAAAAATAAAAAATAAAAATAAAAACGAGACTCTTACCAAGAGCTATAGGGCATGAGTAGTGCTTGCTTAGCCTGGTGAGATGAAAAGAAAGCAAAATGGAGGGTGTCTCACAGGAACAGAGCCTGGGCTGAGGAAACTGTGTATACAGGCAGGGGGTAGTGGGACAATCCACTTTGCCAGGGGAATAACAGGGGTTGTCATAGCACCCACTTTAGGAGGCTAGGAGATAGAGAAAGTGACTAATGTATCCATTTCACCTGCACTGGGAATAATAACTGCAAGGAAAGTACTACTACATAAAGGGCGAGCAGGCAGAGCTGCAAAAAAGGGAAAAAAGAAACAGAACTATGATTCTAGTTTCTGGACAGCAAGCGAAGAAGCGGTGCACTGAGGTAAGTATGAGGTAAGTTGTTCCGGTTACTATTGCTGGTTGCACGTGGATCCCAGGACACACTTCGCTGCAGGCATTCACTCTATGGTAGTTCACCCTCATCTCATCGGTTACACTGGATCAAGCAGCGTGACAGCAGGTATCTTTAGTGGCAGAGTGGATTGTGGGTGACTTAGCGTCAGCCTGGCTGTTCTTTGGATGGTCGGCGACTCTTCGTGTCACCTCACCTTACCCCTCCCCCCAGCCTGCTCCACTGGGTCCACTTAATACACTTGATTTAGAGTGTTATTTATTATGCTGCAGACGTGTGTCATTATGACCCAAGAATAAGACATTCTACGCTTGTTGGCCCTTGAGCACTGGCAGCAGAATTCTTCTGTGTTTCCTCTGTAGTTCCAGGACAGAGCTGTCTTAAAGAAGCCACCCAAGCAGGTGATTATTTAATATAGGATGGAAGCAGGGGGTCTCCGGAGCTGAACCCCATTAATTTCAGCTGCAGTGACCCCCTGCTTCCCTAGATACAGGAAGGGGTGGTGGGGGTGGGGGAAAGAGGGTTGGGGAGGAAAGGGGGAGGTTGAATGAGGGGGGGTGGTAAAAGAGGGGTGTGTGAAATAGGCTAAAACGCAGTTGAGGTGAACGTCAGAGGAGGGTATATTTATTATAGCATAAGAGGGGTGGTGAGTGTGAATGAAATATTTGTGCACAGGTTGAATGTGGTAATTTGTGATGTAAAAAAAAAATCTGTATTGCCATGACTGTAACTGTGTGAGGTTGAAATGTCAGTGTAAAGGGTGGTGGCAGAGAAAGCCATAATAATCCAACATTACTTGAAGGGTGTGTGTGTGTAAGGGAGGGGGGTGCAGGGGCAGAGAAAGGCATCATAATTAGAGGTGCATTGTGACAGTAGCGTAGTGCGGGGCGTGCGGGAAGGTGGACATTTTTATTCCTGAAGGTTGTTAAGGAAGGGGGACAATTAATATTTTATTGGGCGGGAAGGTGGCCATTTTGGATGATTGGCGGGAAGGTGGCCATTTTCGATGATGGGCGGGAAGGCGGGCATTTTCCCACAGTAGCGGTGCACACAGTAAGCGGCCTGTTGAGCGCGGAGCATGCGGGAAGGTGGAAATTTTGAGCACGGATGCATGAAGTGTGGTGAGGAAGGTGGACAATTAATATGTAATCGTATAGAAGGCGGGGAGCGTGTGGGAAGGCGGAGGTAGTGTGGAGCGGCCGGGAAGCGGACATAATTAGAGGTGCATTGTGACAGTAGCGGGTGGAAGGTGGAAATTTTGAGCGGGTAGCGGGCGACAGGGTGATGATGACGGGAAGGCGGCCTGGTGAGCGTGGAGCAGGCGGGAAGGCGGATATTTTGAGCGAGGAGCGGGTGACAGGGTGATGATGATGGGGCCAGATGTCCATTGTAGCGGTGCAGACAGTAAGCGGTCTGCTGTGATGATAGGGGTAAGCGGGGACATAGATGAGCGTACAAGATACCGGAGAGGCAGTTGAGGTCATCATTTGTGAGAGGATGAATGGGTAAAAGGGGGGGGGTGTACAGCAGAGGCGGTTTGTGTGAAAAGTGTGTTAAACTTACCAAGGTCGGTGTGTGACTACGCAGGGGTGATCCCAGGGGTGTAGGGCGAGTCCGCAGGGAGAGAGTCTCCAGTTTAGGTTTCAGAGTCTCGGGTGACAGTCTATGGGGGTATGGTGAGTCTGCAGGGGTGAGTGTGTGTGTAAGATATCTGTCCTGCGCTCAGGCAGTTTAGTAGAGGCACACAAGGTGTCAGTGAGTGTCACATAGAGTGGAGCTGGAGAGTATGCATGGACCAGAGTAAAGTCAAAGCCGGGAAGGAAAAACCTTACCTATGTAGGCTCATAAACCTGGTCCTGCTCTCCTCTGATCTCCGATGTCTGGGCATGCAGCCTTCTGAAGAATTGGCATAGGAAGAAAGGAATCCGGCACTACAGCATGTAACAAACTCCAGGGCACTTCCGGGTTAGAACAAAAACTTTATTGAACCTCACGAACACACAGCTACACCACAATCTCCCCCTCAACGCGTTTCACGCTAGAATCAGCGCTTCATCTTGGAGTCCTGACTTCAATAGTGGGGAAATTACCTGAAGGTTTAATACGAGATAATATTCAGGAATACCTAATGGAAAACAAAATCATTAGTAATAGTCAGCATGGATTTATGAAGGATAGATCTTGCCAAACTAACCTTATTTGTTTCTTTGAGGAGGTAAGCAGGAATTTAGACCAGGGTACTGCAGTTGATGTGGTCTACCATACTTAGATTTTGCAAAGGCTTTTGATACGGTTCCATACAAGAGGTTGGTGTACAAAATAAAGCAAATTGGACTCAGTAATAATGTATGCACCTGGATTGAAAACTGGTTGAAGAACAGATAACAGAGGGTTGTCATAAATATAACTTTTTCAGGTTTGGTTAAAGTCGTGAGTTGAGTACCTCAGGGATTGGTACTGGGGCCCCTGCTTTATTAATGACCTTGAGGTTGGCATCGAGAGCAAAGTCTTTTGCAGCATCTTTGCTGATGATACTAAATTGTGTAAGGTAGTAAAATCAGAACAGGATGTAATTTCTCTCTAGAAGGACTTGGAGAGACTAGAAATGTGGGTGGGTAAATGGTAGATGAGTTTTAATACAGATAAATATAAGGTTATGCATTTGGGATGCAAGAATAAACTGGTGACTTATACATTAAATGGGATAAATTGGGGGAATCCTTGATGGAGAAGGATTTACGAGCGCTTGTAGACAGCAGGCTTACCTATAGAGCCCCAAGTCATGCAGTAGCTGCAAAGGCAAACAAGATCTTATCTTGCATCAAACGGGCAATGGATGGAAGGGAAGTAAACATAATTATGCCCCTTTACAAAGCATTAGTAAGACCACACCTTGAATATGGAGTACAATTTTGGGTACCGCTCCTTAGAAAAGACATTATGGAACTAGAGAGAGTGCAGAGAAGAGCCACCAAATTAATAAAGGGGATGGACAATCTAACTTATGAGGAGAGGCTAGCTAAATTAGTTTTATTTACATTACAAAAGAGGCGTCTAAGAGGGGATAAGATAACTATATACAAATATATTCGGGGACAGTATATGGAGCTTTCAAATGAACTATTCATCCCAAGGGCAGTACAAAGGACTCGGGGGCATCCCTTAAGGTTGGGGGGAAAAGAGATTTCCCCAGCAACACAGGAAATGGTTCTTTACAGTAAGGGCAGTTAAAATGTGGAATTCATTACCCGTGGAGACTGTGATGGCAGATACAATAAATTTGTTAAAAAAATGGTTGGACGGACTTCTGGTATGGCGCCAGAGCTGTGAGGACGCACTGAGAGGAGCTCCGCTGGTCCAACGGGGAAAGCCGCAGTAACCGCAAACCGGTAGCCGGCAAAACATCTCAAAAATTAAAGGGACAGACGCCTCAACAAGCGGAGGTACCTGCATGGAGAAATATCTCTCCAAAACTGCACAGATCGCCCCAAAACAGCAGCAACAGCGCCAGGACAAGGGAGAGAGAAGGAGAGAGACACTGAAAATGGCCGACAGCCCCGAGGCTCAGGCAGGAGAATCCAGCCAGACCGGGGAAGCAGACAATCAGGCACAAACAAGGTCAGAGCATGAAAACATTACAAAGGCTGTAGCAAGAGAAATTCTCCCACAATTAGATTAAAAAAATTGACAAAATAAAAAAATCCATATATGAGCTGAAAAACGAGCTGACAGCACATACCTCAAGAGTGGAGGAGGCTGAAACTAGAATTAGCAATGTGGAGGATGAAATGTCTGAAGTGCATCAAGCAGTAGAAGCACTGAGGAAAAAAACTGCATATTGGAGGAAAAAGTGGACGACCTTGAAAACCGGTCTCGACGAAACAACATAAGACTGATAGGAGTGCCTGAATCAGTAAAACAGTACCAACTCATAGAGTTCTGCGAGAAATGGATCCCAGAGCACCTTGGACTATCCGCAGATCACGCAATAAAGATCGAGAGAGCACACAGAATGGGTGCTGCAAGGCAAGACCAAGAAACTAAACCTAGAGCAATAATAGCAAAGATTCTCAACTTCGACGACAAAGTCAGAATTATCAAAGCTTTTAAGGAGATGGACCAACTGACATTTTGGAACAAGAGAATTATGATTTTCCAGTACTATTCGGCAACGGTCTCACAAAAAAGGAGAGATTTCAGCAGGGTATGCACCACTCGCTACAAGCAAAAACGGAAATTTGCGCTGATCTATCCAGCAACCCTAAAAATCTACACCGACACAGGGGTGAAAACCTTCACCTCCCACGACCAAGCGGAAAAGTGCGTGACAAAGATGACAACACCCAGGAACGCAGAGGAGGACCGGAATGATACAAGAGACGACGACCGCTGAAGCAGACGAATGCAGAGCCAAGGAACACATTTTGCTTGAAAGTTAGGGGGGGGGGGAAGAGAGGGAGGGGGGGGGAAGAGAGGGAGGGGGGGAAGAGAGGGAGGGGGGAAGAGAGGGGAGGGGGGAAGGAGGAGGGCGAAGGAAGGGGAGGCGAAAAGAAAAGAGGCAAAAACAAAAAGCATAAAACCATAATAATGTGATTGTCATGCAATAATCTGAATGTCTTTTCTCCTATTGTTTTCTTATCGAGTCAAACCTACATTGGGCTCCTGGTATCGCAACCGGGGGGAAGCAGCATAGTCAGAACAAGAAGAGACAAGGACAGACACCAGACAGAAACCGAAAACTTAACAGCAATAAAAAGACCGATCCCCAAGGGGGACAGAGACGGGCAACTATGACACTGATGTAAGGTATACAGCTACATAACCACATGAACATACAAACAATGGGACCAAGAGAATAGTGGGAAGGAGGGCAAACCCACACTTTATAGCATTAGAAGCACTCATACCACAAGCAAGAAACACAAGGAGATGAGCAAGAGGGACACACAGACACCCTAACATACGACCAAGGTTATTAATAAACAAGGACAAAATAGCCGCAGGACAAGGGACATAAAAACAAAACCAAAACAAAAAAAAAGAAAACAAAAAATGACATGCAAAATAAACAAACAAACAAAAAAAAGAAATAGGGAAATCGGCTAAGGGAAAAATAAAATAGAAAATATATCCCCCAGAGGGGACAAGGAAACTAAAGTGCACACATAAGGAAACGCACAAGAGGGTAGAAAATACACCTCTGGGAAAAAAAGTGAAGTCCAGAAAAGAAAGGAAAGTTAAGAGTTTAAAAGGTTAAAAAGTTAGAAGTTCTAATACAGAAAATAAGGCAGAGATCATGTTGACAAGCCGGTCTAATAAAAAACAAAAGAGTGTTGGGAACAAGCAGAAAAGAGAGAAAAAACCCAGAATAGCATACTTAGCAGGAAACAGGAAAGAGTTAAATATGACATACATAGAGGACACGAAACACATATAGACATAAAATGCATTCAAGAATAATAACATGGAATGTAAAGGGGCTTTACAACCCCATAAAACGCAAAAAAGTACTAAACTTCCTAAAAAAACAAAAAGTAGACATAGCATTCCTACAGTAAACGCATCTAAATTCAAAAGAAAGCAATAAACTACAAAGAGATTGGGTAGGACATAGCATCTTTTCCCCGGCGATAGGAAAGAAAGCGGGAGTGGCCATACTTATAAATAAAAATCTCCCCCTAGAAATAATCAGCACAGAGAGGGCAGAATCATAGTGGCAGAGGTCAGAAGTGGAGGAATAGACTACCTCCTAGGCAATGTCTACGGACCAAATGACCATAAGACTGAATTCTTTCAAGAAACTATAAACAAGATACTAAAATATAAACATAGAAATTTAATCCTGGGGGGGGACTGGAACGCAATACAGGACAAGTTGTTAGACAGATCAAACCATAATGATAGCACGCCCAAAGAAAGCGCCCAAACCAAAAACATGGAATCAATTAAAACAGCACTAGGGGTAGTGGACCGATGGAGAACGCTCAACCCAGTGGAGAGGGATTTCTCCTTCTACTCCAATGCACTTAACTCATTTTCAAGAATCGACGCAATACTACTAACACCGAACCTACTAAATAAAATAACACACATAGACATGGGAGAAATAATTATCTCTGACCACGCAATTGTGCGCCTAGATCTAGATATGGGGCTGGGCAGAGCAAGCCCAAACACTTGGAGATTCCCAAACTACCTGAGCAATAGCGAAGACTTTGTGAATTACTTAAAGGGAGCCTGGGAAAGATTTGATAACACAAATCAGGAGCATAGGACAAACCCCATACTCTTCTGGGAAACATCAAAAGCAGTAATTAGGGGAGACATTATGGCATATATCCAGAAGAAAGAAACAGGCAACACAGGAGTTCTGTAAAGCAAGTAAAGAACCTAGCAAGGCATCCAAAGCGTTCAAAACAGATCCAACACCCCAAAACAAAGAAATCTATAACCAGAAAAAATCCATATGTGAGATACGGTTAGAAAAAAAAGAACTAGGGAAAAAAATCAATAAAAGAAGCCAAATTTTTCAGATACGGTAATAAGACGAGTAGACTTCTGGGAAACCTTATGCGCAACGATAGATCAACTAAACCTGTCACTAAAATATATGATAAGACAGAGATAATCACAGAAGCAAAAAAAATAAATGAGGTATTCAAAGAATACTACAGTAAACTATATAGAGACGGAGAAATAAATACAGAAGCAAGGATACTTTTTTTAAAGACATTAAAATACCTAAAGTGAGTCAAGAAGAAATAGACAGTTTAAACTCCCCTATTACTCAAAAAGAGATAAAGGACACAATTCAAAACCTTAAAAACTGTAAGGCCCCAGGCCCGGATGGTATGTCAGGAGAATACTACAAACTCTTAAAAGAAGACCTGATAGAACCACTACAACAATTATATCACAAGGCACTGAAAGACGCCCCGTTTATGCAAACAAGTGAAATAGCCCATATAATGATAATACACAAACAGGGGAAGGACCCATTAAGACCAGAGTCGTACAGACCAATCTCACTAATTAACCAGGACGCTAAAATATTCACAAATTATGGCAGATAGGCTAGCGAACATTCTCCCGTCCTTGATACACCCTGACCAGTCGGGATTTGTCAAGGGAAGATCTGCAGTGAAAAACATCAGAAAAGTATTAGCGGCAATAGAGTGGGTCCGACTACACAAGATAGAGAATACAGCCCTCGTGACTATCGATGCCGAGAAAGCATTTGATAACATAATGTGGGACCATGTGTTTTTCGTGCTAGACAAATTTGGACTTAGGGGAAATTTTAACAACATGATAAAGGCAATGTACAACACCCCAAAGGCTAGAATAATAGCAGCCGGACACCTATCAGACCCATTCCAACTATATAGAGGGACATGCCAAGGGTGCCCGCTGTCACCCCTGCTTTTCAATCTAGCAATAGAACCTCTGGCTATCTACCTGAGACAAATTGAGGATTTTAAGGGGATCAAGATAAACAAAACAGAACTGAAACAATCAATGTTTGCAGACGACATACTAATGATCATGACTAACCCAGATGAATCAATCAAAAAGGTTCTACAGCAAATAGAGACATTCGGGTCGTTTGCGGGCTTTAAAATAAATATATCTAAAACTGAAATGATGTACATTAAAGAACCCCCAGACACAAGGACACCATATAACTTCCCTGTAAAAGTAACAAAAAAAAACATTAGTTACTGGGGACCATGCTGGAGGCAGACATTTCCAGACTATACGAGAATAACTTTAAACCTATCATAAAAAAAATAGTGCAGGAACTAAAAAACTGGATGACACAACCCTTATCACTATTTGGGAGAGCAAGCGCGATCAAAATGATATCGTTTGAAAGACTCCTATATCCCATGCAGACTCTACCTATGCTCCTCAAACATGAAGACATTACTGCAATAAATAGAGCAATAACAAAATTCCTATGGGGAAATAAGAGAAGCAGAATAGCTCTAAAAAAATTACAATTACCAAAGGAAATGGGAGGTATCAACCTACCGAATATCAGGAACTATAACATAGAAAGTATAATGAGACATGTAGGAGACTGGATAAAAGAAACCAATCACTACTCCTCCCTAGAAATAGAAAAGGAGTTTTCTCCAGAGACATCCCTAAGAGAGCTAATACATACTAAATGGGGAGACATCCCAGTGACCCAAAGAAACAATATTCTAATCAAAGATACCATAGTAATGTGGAAAACGGTCAGAAAAAAGTTTAAACTATCACAGACAATTTCTAGATATCTACCAATTCAAGACAACCCCAAATTTATACCAGGGCATTCCCAAACATCATTCCAAATTTGGAAACAAAAAGGCATTGCATGCCTAGAGCATGTGATTAACACAGACAAACAGGAATATATGACATTCCAGGAGCTCGCACAAAAATGGGACATCCCCCAAAATCTAATACACGCCTTCTCATAAACACAGCTAATCAGTTTTTGCAAAAAATTGGCAAACCATAAAATAACAGTACTAAAGAACAATAGAATAGACGACTATTTTAAATCAAAAGAGCAGGACAAAAGCAAATTGTCAGAACTATACAACATTATTAGAGATCAAGACATAGAGATCACACACGCCAACACACTCAGTGCATGGAAAAAAGTCTTCCCAGAAATACAAAACATGGAACAGCTAATACAGGGCATACACAGGGTACACAAGATTATACCATCAGAGACATGGCGGGAAATGCAATACAAAATAACACATAGAGCATACATAGCATTCAAACGACAGATAAAGACTAGGACAGAAGACACCACGTTCTGCCCTAAATGCAAGACACCAAAGGCGGACCTTAAACACTTCCTCTGGACATGCATACATATATCTAGATATTGGGACCAAGTGCTAGACTATATGAAAGCAAAATTAAAAATCTCATGGACAAAGGACCCAATACCTATGATATTTGCGAATATAGAGAACTGGATAGAGGGTAAACAAATCAGCAGAGCAGTAACCAGACCCACAGAGGTTATACTACTAGCGGCACGAAAGACCATTATGATAAACTGGATACAAACACAACAGCCCTCAATGGAACTACTACATGACACACTATACAAACTAATGACAATAGACAAACTGGAGACATCCATAGACAGGAACAGAACAACGGAAGATTTCCGCCAAAGATGGGACTGGTTCCTTCAGGAAAGAGACTTGAGGAGAGGGGACGGCTTAGGGTAAAGACATGAGACAGGGGATGGAAAGTAGGAAAGGAGTGAACAGGACCAACACGACAAGTTGCGTTAAAGTATAAGTCTAAAGTTTAAGGTTAATTAGATAGGAATCGAGCTGGAGAAAATCGTAACCATAATGTATAACACAAGGGTGTAACAAGGCGAACATAACCGAAGAAAACAAAAATGCTCGCCCGTATGGAAAAAACGAACCCAAGTTCGAGTTCAAAGTTAAGAGAAAATATGTTTAATATATGAAAAAATTGTAAACAATTGTCAAAGCGTAGAAATAAAATCAATGAGTCAAGGGTTCAAAAAGTAACAACATTAGTTTATCTGTACCAAGGCACAATTGAGAGAAAAGAATTCCAACAAGGAACTCATGCCTCTGCCAACATATTGATTGGTATCACATTTTTATACATTTCAAAATGAGTAATACGCCCCTTTAAGGGGGCTGGCTTAGAGATAAAAAAATATATGATGACTTATACAAAAATACATATTGATATATAAATATGCTTTACATTGCTATATTCTTATCCTCTTATCACCATAATGTGGGCCGCCCTTAACCTTGTGACATAAGGGAGTTACGGTGTCCAGCCCTGTGTGTGTACTGTAGCTGTCAGATAACAGAACCTAAGGTCAGCCGAAATATCTAAGGCAGGAAAAAACCTCTTACGAATGTAATTTCAATTCTTGCATGCCTTGTAGGAATTACACAAGGGTGGGTTACATACAGGAGCGATACTCTGCAGAATCAAACATTCACAGTTCATACACGAATGAAACAAATAAGCGTACATACAAGCAAACACTCAAAATGGCGGTTAGGCCAAAATGGAGGTGATGATAGCCACACACATTATCTCAATCTTCACACAATGTATGTGAATAACGGGTGACATAATATGCATGTAACAGCACAAGTTTTGAAGCTGATCGTCTGTATACTGAAAATGTACCCAATAAAAAAGATTTGTGAAAAAAAATAAAATGGTTGGACATCTTTTCAGAAAGGAAAGGTATACAGGGATATACCAAATATGTATACATGGGAAGAATGTTGATCCAGGGATTAATCCGATTGACAATTCTTGGAGTCAGGAAGGAATTTATTTTTCCCCTTATGAGATATCATTGGATGATATATCACTGGGGTTTTTTGTTTGCCTTCCTCTGGATCAATAAGTAAGTATAGATATAGGATAAAGTATCTGTTGTCTAAATTTAGCATACTGTAGGTTGAACTTTATGGATATACGTCTTTTTTCAACCTCAGCTACTGTGTAACTATGTAACTATGTTGTAATTACATGCAAAAATATATTTAAAAAAATGATAATTAACGTTTGCAGTGTTCAGTTAGAACTACGAATTTAAAATGACATTTTAGGCAATAGTATTTGTGGAGCCTCTGAAAAGACAGGGCCCTTGGAAGGTCCGGGGTCCTGAGCTACAGCAGAGTTAGCCCATGGCTTAAGATGGCACTATAAGACATATCGTAATTACCAGATGTGTCAATGTTTTTGTTTCCAGGGGTCAAAATTGTGCCAAAGCTGTTAATTGCAATATACGTCTAATACCATTATACATGTGTGAGCTACTTTTTTTCATACTGACCAACTGACCAACCTCTTAAAATGAAAATCTTGGACATTATGCAAGTTTTTGCATGTTTGCGCCATTTTCCATTACTGAAATAACAAGCATCGGAAAACGGAGCATTAAGAAAGACTCTGGATTCTATCACGTAAAATGCAGAACCAAGCAAAAAAATGTACTGATCCTTCATCATTATACATTTTTAAAAAACATACAAAATAAATAATCTAAGGAATCATATTTTAAAAATGTTTTGGCCAAATGCACTTTGAAGGGGATCTGATAAAAAAAAAAAAATAGATACAGATGAGGTATTATGGTCGGTCACGGTGCCCTTTCATCTGAGCGTGCGGAGTGCTAGTAAGGAGACTGAAGGCCCATCGGGATAACTCAGCGGGAGTCCCTGCATCTGAATGAGACTTGTGCTGTGTGAATCCTACTGTTCTGCACCTGTCTGTAAGAGACGCACAGTAAGAGTGAGGCTCTTCCCTGCGCGCCTCTATCAGGCGATTGCATGGCTTTTATTTTATTTTAATAACACAGTATTGACTTTGAACCGCATTAACTTCAGGTCCAGGACTCCCTGCTTCCCAAGTTACAGGAGAGAGGAGCAATGCATGCACTCATTAGTGGGTTTAGAGGGGGGAACTTAGCTGCCGGTGCGCTGTGTCCAGGGAGATCCAAGGGTCCCAGAAATAGACATTATGCAGAAAGGAGGGAGGCACACGGACTTAAGCATGAGTAATTTTAATGTGCCATATAACCGACGTTTCGGCAGTACAATACTGCCTTTTAAAAGGAAGTATTGTAGTGCCGAAACGTCGGTTATATGGCACATTAAAATTACTCATGCTTAAGTCCGTGTGTCTGCCTCCTTTCTGCATCCTGAGTTACAGGCCCACTACCTACTCGAGAGGCCAAACCACCCCCCACCAGAGCAACTACAACCTTCACCCACCCACTCGACCCCCAATAACCATTAAAATACAATACAAACACCAAATACTCATTGATTGCCAGTGTGGTTACATATGTCCTCTATGGCAGCAAAAGTAACCCTAATGGCAATGAATGGGCACCCTACTAGCGATCCCCTCTATCCAATCTATCCCCAAAAACCACCCCCCATAATACATACAGTACAGTAATGGACAAAATCCCTATTATCCAGATCTAGATAATAGTGCATTTGCCCATTAAAAAAATATATATTACCCAGCCAGCATATAGTAAATAAAAGTTGTACTTACCTCTTCCATGATAACGGCCATCCTTTACTCCTCGTCTTCAGTGGGCACTGGCAGCAAAATAAAAAAACTAATTACTGACCTGTAACCCCTTAATCACCTTAGCGGTTATTAGCCATTATGGTAATTAAAGGGTTTACCCCCTCTTCCTGTTACCCTACTGGGAGCCCTGACCACCCTCCCTGGGTTAACTATGGCTACCCCACCCCATCTACCCATTGATTGTCACTGTGGTAAACCATGCCCACAATATGGGCATGGATTGTTACAATGACAATGAATGGGCAAGCTACAAATAAAAAACAAGCACTGAAGAAAATACATTACATTTTAATACATACAAAATTGCATGGATTGCACACACTAGTAATGAATGGGCATCAAAAAATGAAAAAAAAACATTTGCCAATAAACCAATTGATTGTCACTGTAGTAAACGTGGGCATGGACAACCACAATTTCAATGAATGAGCAAAAAAATCTAAAAAAATGTAATACATTACAATTCAATAAAAACAAATGTTTGACAAAAAATGCATTGATTGTCACTGTGCGTATCTATACCCACATTGCAAGTCAATGGGCATCCTATAAAAATACACAATTAAATAAAATACAATCAATGTGTTTCTTAACTTTGCCTGGATGAACATTCACCCTCCTCATCCAACCATGGCATCAACTTTTGCATCACGACGCAATGATCCTCAACAGCATGATGCGAAGAAGTCTGTGATCCTCAGTTGAATGCAAAGGACTCTCTGGTAAGTTTTTTACTCTTTCTTTTCTTCTCCTCTTTCTTCTTTTTTATCTTCTTTGTATTCCAACAGGTCCAGAAGATTTTGATTTGAAGACTTCTTGAGGTCAAATGAGATGTGACAGGCCTTATATAATGCCTGTGGCATCACATTTGACTAACAAATAGTACATCCCCAATCCGATTGGTGGATGTACCATGTGTTAGGAATCGGCGTTCTCCACACTTCCCACACAGAGCACCTCCTTCCCGCAGGGAGCCCCTGGACATACAAAACAAACCTGCCTTACCGGCCTCCACGGCTCCTCGCCCCTGCCGCCGTCGCGGGATCACTCCCCTCGGCGATTCCTCTGCTCAGCACCGGGCGCTCCCACGCCCTCCTGCACGCACACCTGCACTATCCACTGGCTCGGTTCACGCGCTGTGACAAACGCCCCTCTTTTGTAGTGCTGACGTCTGTCTGGGTTCTTCCCGACACAGTCTTCTAGGGTTAATTATACAACAAACAGGATCATGCAAAGTATTATGCTGCTTAACTCAGGCTTCTGCCTGCTTTATTTTCATCCAAGTAAGGTACTGCAGCTTTAACATGTGTAGGTTAGAGGTACTCAGATACTTTCATTCAGCAGTTCACACATTTCAGTGTTACAATATTTCCCACACTGTTATTTCAAGAAATAAAACCAAAATCATATAAGCAAATCCTATCCCTTTCAGGGATCTAACTACACATCAGAATCAGTCTCTCTAACAGCTGCTGGCCAACTAAACTGGTTCCCCAGCTTAAAACAATGCTCTCTCATTTAGGGACACAAGATACAGCACAGTCTTTTAGCAACAGCAGTAATCATTTGTTTTGTCTTATCTGTTCGTGGTGTCCAGGCAAATCCTCTGGTACTGTCATACGTGGAGAGGCCGTCAACCTCGATACTGGATGCAGGAGAGTAGCGACACCCCCAGCCCCCAGGCTCCAAGGAGAGAGAGAGAAATGCAAAACCTCTCTGCTCTAAATACCTGTGCATGTGATTAGAAGAGCAGGTGAGGGAGAACTAGAGCCATTGTAATCTGTGGTCTGGATTTTCCATCCAGCTGCCTGAGTTAATGGGAAGCTGTGGAACGGATCATTTGTAACTATTCCTGCACTTTCTGCTCTAAAATGGGGCAGAAAGCTGCCTAACATCTTTGGACTATGTCACATATCCCCCTCCCCAGCTCACACCTATTGGGGTGAGCGGCCATGGACCTCACTGGGGTGAGCGTCCTACCTGAAATACTTGAGCTAACTCCTCAGTACAACATTAAGTATTCACATGACACGAATATGAACTTCATTATATAATTTACCAACTGAAAGGGCCATCAACCCTGTATATTAATTTGTAGTTTAGCTACATTTTCAACACAGAGAACCAATATAACACTGTACCCTTGACAAAATGCTTATTTTAGAGGCCTAATATACCTTAACTACAATAGCTTATTTGCATAGTTAAGTGTCCGTGACATAGTCCACACGTGTAATAACAAAAAAAAATATCGGTCAATTCCCCAAACACATTTTTTTTTTTTCTTTGACTTCCAGTCCATTACATTTCCTGACTTTATTTCATAGGCCGCTGCAAACTGCAAATGACTGGATTGTTTCTTTAGCTTCTGACGGAACTCTGGGCCCGGATAGTCTTTGTCTTTATATTGTGGCCCAGAGTGGCGAGATCCGGAAAAATTCAAGGCCAGCGTTGACCTTCGTCGCTTTTGATTTGCGACCTTTGAACCTTTATGGTACTTCTTACTGCCATGTATTTTCTCATGACCATCACTCACAGAGATTTGGGATTTTTCCTTTGGGGCAATTATATGGTATTTAGAAGATGAAGCACTGATTACCTGGAGCACCTTCACCTTGATGGGGCTCTCACTAACTCTGGCTGTACCCTGTGGCATTTTACCTTTGCAGCCGGCAGGCATGTAGTCTTGGACCTCTCTTTCCTGAGGTCTACATTTATTCAGGCGGAAGTACCGCTGGATAACCAGTGACGCATTTCTCAGGGTTTGATAGCGAATCCTGTTCTGTGTCATCCTAGTCAGAGACTGGATTTTTATAGTTGCTCCTTTCATAATGAGGAACCTGTTTCGTACCATGCGGGCACGGTAGAATGATTGAAGAACACAGGCTGCTTTATTCCGGTGATTGAACACACGAATTTTCATCCCTCTGTAGGCAGCCTGTAGGATGATAGTTGCGGCGCGTTTACGCTGATAATTTTCTCTTTCCCTTCTTCCTTGGATAAGAGCTTTGCAGTGCTTCTGAATTATTCTAATGCTTTTCTCCTTTTTCAAAATGTTAAGTTCCTCCACGAGAGAATTCTGTTTTGTGCATACATCTCGCAATTCTGTTCTCAGAGCGTCCATTTCTTCCTGGTGCTGGCTCTGAGTGTGCATCAGTGCTTCCTGCACTTCTAATTTTTCCTGAGTCAACTGTTTCTTTATTTTTTCTGCTTGGTCAGTCAAATCTGAATTTTCCAATTTCAGAGTCTCATTTTCTTGCTTTACAGTCTCTAACTCACTTAGGGCAATCTCATGGGTTTGCTTCAACATTCCCAGCTCTGTGTTCAGACCGTGGCCCTCCAGGCGCAAGTGTTGCACCTCTGTGCTGAGCGCATGAACCTCTTGTAGAGCCTTCCCGTATTTCTGTTTTAGGATAGCAATCAATTTGTCAGACTTAATCTGTTTTTCATCCATGGTGACAATTACGGTGTTGGCCTTTTCCAGACTAGTCGTCACCTCTTCCAGCTCACTCCGTAAGAGAGACTCTGTTTTCTTCAAAGCCTCGTGCTCTTGTAAAGCTGGAAGTATACACCTCTGTAACTCGGCGTTCGCTTCTCGCACCTTATTGTTAGATTCTTGCTCCTTCTTCCAACATTCTCGCTCCTTCACCAAATCCTGCCACAGGACTTCATAATTATGGCGGGCAGCTTGGAGTGCAGAAACCAAAGCCTCTTTATCCTGGTTCAAGGATTCAGCTTCCCTTTGCTCCTCCTTTTCCTTTGCCACTGTTCCCGTGACAATTCTGCCGATCACTCCGGTCTGCAGCACATCTCGGCGCCTTTCTGACGCATGTCCTGACAGCGCAGGTTCAAGTGGCTCGGTCACTTCCCCTGTGACTTGAGGGACAGTTTTCTTTTTCTTCTTCTTTCTTTTTGCTTTATTAGCTCCAGAGATATCAGTGGTCATGGGCACACGCTCACTGGTATCAGCTTCCACATCTTGCTTGCACACATAGGGCGTTGCTTGCTTTTGCAGCTGTTTGTCTTTGAAAATTTTGGGGCACACATCTTCCATGTGACCTACTTTATGACAGGCCCAGCATACTAAATTCATCTGTGGGTACGGCTCTCCTCCAGGGGCCACATACGAGTCGTCATCATCATCATCGTATGGCCTGAAGGGACACTGTATTTCATGATTATGTACATTACAAAACAAACATTTCACGTCGGCCATTTTAGAAACCCGGCAGGAACAATTTGCTAGCTGCAATTTCACTCCCTTCAGCAACTTGCATACAGCACTTGCTAGCTGCAAATTCACTCACTTCAGCAAAATGCATTAGCTTTACAAACAGCACTTGCTAGATGCAATTTTTTTTTTTTTTTTTTTTTTTCTTTCTTCTTCAGCAAAACATTTTGGTTTTCTGTTT
The DNA here is from genome assembly GCF_040206685.1 of Ascaphus truei. Classification (NCBI taxonomy): domain Eukaryota; kingdom Metazoa; phylum Chordata; class Amphibia; order Anura; family Ascaphidae; genus Ascaphus; species Ascaphus truei. The sequence goes on from NC_134488.1 coordinate 4,252,466, forward strand.
GGGTTCAGGGTGCTATTGCATCCACACTTCGCACATTCTCTGTGTATGCTAGAAGCACAACTGATATACACAGTGGGACAGACTTCACTCATAGCATCTGTACTTTAGTTCAGCTCGGCGGCCATTTTAAACCCCCGCATTTATTTGCAAACCCACAGACTTTTTAGTGTCGACCCGCATTCTCCACCATATGTGACAAACGCCCCTCTTTTGTAGTGCTGACGTCTGTCTGGGTTCTTCCCGACACAGTCTTCTAGGGTTAATTATACAACAAACAGGATCATGCAAAGTATTATGCTGCTTAACTCAGGCTTCTGCCTGCTTTATTTTCATCCAAGTAAGGTACTGCAGCTTTAACATGTGTAGGTTAGAGGTACTCAGATACTTTCATTCAGCAGTTCACACATTTCAGTGTTACAATATTTCCCACACTGTTATTTCAAGAAATAAAACCAAAATCATATAAGCAAATCCTATCCCTTTCAGGGATCTAACTACACATCAGAATCAGTCTCTCTAACAGCTGCTGGCCAACTAAACTGGTTCCCCAGCTTAAAACAATGCTCTCTCATTTAGGGACACAAGATACAGCACAGTCTTTTAGCAACAGCAGTAATCATTTGTTTTGTCTTATCTGTTCGTGGTGTCCAGGCAAATCCTCTGGTACTGTCATACGTGGAGAGGCCGTCAACCTCGATACTGGATGCAGGAGAGTAGCGACACCCCCAGCCCCCAGGCTCCAAGGAGAGAGAGAGAAATGCAAAACCTCTCTGCTCTAAATACCTGTGCATGTGATTAGAAGAGCAGGTGAGGGAGAACTAGAGCCATTGTAATCTGTGGTCTGGATTTTCCATCCAGCTGCCTGAGTTAATGGGAAGCTGTGGAACGGATCATTTGTAACTATTCCTGCACTTTCTGCTCTAAAATGGGGCAGAAAGCTGCCTAACATCTTTGGACTATGTCACAGCGCGTACACGAGTTACGGAGCACGCTCAGTCTGCACACTCTTCTTCCCGTCCCCCGGACCTCAGGCTCCGCCCCCGCACACTGCACGGGCATACTCAGGTTACCAACAAGACTCACCTGGCCTGTTATGCCTGCACCAATCTGCAGTGTCTCCCTGTAGCTCTTCCTGTCCCGCCTCCATTCCTAATTGGACCTTCCTGCTTTATCTAGCTCCTCTCTGCTCTCAGTCTTTGCTCGACATAGTCTCTGCATGGAAGTACTTCTGGATTCTCTCAGTGTTTTCACAGGTTCTGACGCAGCTCGTACGACTACCCCCTCTGGCTCTCGATCTCGGCACTCCTTGGACAACGCTCACTCTGGTAACCCCTTGAACACGGCTTGGACAACGACCTATCTCCACTCTCCACTCCCTGACTTCGGCAAGGCATCCTTCACTCTATCTCTACAACCGGTACCGGAAAGTATTGTCTACCTTACTACACCTGGCCTGGCAATGCTTCATACCACACGCCGGACACGCTCCCTTTGCTGCGGGTGCGTGTATTACCACTTCCCCCTTCAGCTCAGGGGACGGGCCTGGTCTGCGGGCAGCACCGGCGTAACACCATGTCATTGCTTCCTTTTTTTTAAAATTATCTGACGTCATTGCAAAGGGAAGGAAACCAACCAATCAGGTAGCATATGCTTGCCTCCCTTTTTGGTGATATCACATTACTCCAAAAAAGTGTACCTGTGGCCTGCTATGCACTGCGACACGGACGGTCAATGCTTTGCACACTGTGCACCAGCACATGCTCTCCGACAGCTGATAGATACAAGATGCTGCATCTGCATCAATTTAATTTTAGATAGAAAATGAACACGTCCATTTACCGTTAAAAAAAAATCACTTAAATTATACCCATCTAAATAATGTACATACATATATACATTTATCTCACATTTAGAGGTAAATGAAGGTGGTTATCACAGATGCTATTTCAATTTATTTTTCTTCTCTCTCATCTTCTCATGATTCATTTACACAAACAGTGTGTCCATGATTTGACAAAAAGAAAACATAAATCATTGTTGCATCCATCTTTGATATGAGAGAGAAAATGCTCATTTATATGCCATAAGGCAACCTTTATTTCTAAAATACTCCAATCAACTTCAATACTAAAATCCCAGGACCTGAGCTATGAAGCTGCTTCCCGGTACTGGAGCAGATTTGAGCCATATGTGAATGAATCTGAACTCTTCATCAGTACTGAGAAACGACTTCACAGCGTATTAAACAGAGGCCAAAAGCATCTAGCGCATTCATAAGAAACTATGCATCGAAAGAACAGAACCCTAAAGACATGACCGAAACCAGAATGGTGCTGTAACGGATGCTTGCCAAAAACCGGACAGGACCGAGAGGCAGAGGTGGGGATTAAAAAACACAGAACTGGAGATGCGAGGTTGCGTCCTGTGTGCAGGTTCATAGTGGTGGATAGCTTCGTCAGGGTAGGAAAATGTAGGATCAAAGGAGGTAAGCCTAGATCGAGGGTTGGAGAGATACGTATCGTAGGGGTCACTTTGCAGGATGCAAGGTAGGAGAGAGTAAAATGGTCAAGAGTAAGCCGGGTTCGAGGATAGTAGACAGTAACGAGGTGCAATGCAAACGAGGCAAGACAGGATGAGACTAGGCAGGATGCTTGCGACCAGCAACTGTCACAAGGTTTATTCCAGGTGGAAGGGTTGAGCCTAAATAGGAGGACTGGTGAATTTGATTCCGGATTGCTGCTGCAGGCAGGAAAGAACCTGGAACAAATCAGGTGACTGGACCTTGGCAGGGGCGGAGTCTGCGGTGGATCTTTACATTACTGCACCGACACACTTTATTCGAGCAAATACCCAGTATGTACCTGGCAGATACCTGGAATGCGCCGCTCCTCACCTCTGACAAGCCCCGTTGTGTTTGCCTTCCCAGCCTGGGTTCATGCCTGGCTGACGGGCGGCTGATCTGTTAAATGATAATGATTAGGATTTAATAGGCTGCAATGCTTCGCGTGTCTACCAGATGGCATAAATTCATGAATTGTAATGCAGTATATATATATATACTGTGCAGTATTACAGCCAGCGGGAATAAAATGCTTCAATCCCTGCCTAGAAAATACCTCAATGCACTCGGGCAGAAAACAGTCACAAACCTCAATACACCCGGGTATACCCGAATTCGTGGGACTAGCCGAGCTCGAATAAAGTGTGTCACCAGTGTACCTCCCCTTCCCCCCTCAGGAATGACCTCCGGGCGCTCGAAGGAAGGTTTCGACAGGTATTTATGGTGAAATGTCTGTACGAGATGAGGAGCATGGAGTTGACTCTGAGACATCCAGGAGCGCTCCTCCTGGCTGAAACCCTTTCAGTACACAAGGTACTGCAGTCCTCCTCTGCACTTCCTAGAATTGATAATGGACTGCACTTCAAATTCTTCCTGACCGTCCACTAGGAGAGGCTGAGGTGGGGCCGCGGGAGGTTTAAGCAGAGATACGTGGAACACTGAAGGGGTTTTCATGTTGGGTGGCAGACGTGGCTGGGTTGATCCTCTCGACGACGGGGAAAGGACCGATGAACCTTGGTAACATCTTAGCGGAAGGTGCTTTCAATCTTATGTTCCTTGCAGAAAGCCATACCAACTCACCGGGCTGTACTCTGGGGCAGCACAATGACGCCAGTCCGTTTGGTCCTTCTGAACGGAGGTGGCTTTCACGAGACACTCCCGGATCTTACCCCATATCTCTTGCAAGTGTCCTATCCGGTGATCGACAATAGGAACTCCAGATGCGGCCGTGGAACAAGGAAGTGCTGAAGGATGAAATCTGTCATTGGAGTAAAAGGGGGACTCCTGTGAAGACTCATTCCTCAGGGAGATGTGGGCAAACTGTGCCCATGGCAGCAAATCTACCCATTCATACTGATTGTCAGAAACGAAGCACCGAATAAATTGCTCCAGAGCCTGATTAGTCTGGCCATTGGTCTGAGGATGATATGCTGAGGAGAACTGTAAATGTATCCCAAATCGGAGGCAAAAGGATGGAAAGAATTTGGAGACAAACTGCGAACCCTTGTCAGACATGATAACTTGTGGTGTCCCGAGAAGATGGAAGAACTCTCGAATGAAGACATCTGATAAGTTGGAAGCATTGGGAAGAGCCTTGAGCGGAACGAAATTATCTTATTTCGTGAAGTGATCCACCACCACTAGTATCGTGGTCATACCCCTGGATGGGGGTAGCTTCACGATGAAGTCCATTCAAATATGTGTTCATGGACGATCCAGAATCAGAAGAGGATGAAGAGGCCCGACTCCTAGGAGTATTTGTTCAAGTGCATAGAGGACATGCCGCCGCGAATGTCCTCACGTCCCTGTGGATCTCAGGCCACCAGACAATCTGCTCCAAGAGTTTGGTAGTCATACTTACAGCTGGGTGACCGGCACTCTTGGAGGTGTGACCCCATTCCAGAACTCCTCAATGGAAGTGCGGAGAGACGTAGAGTTGACCAACCGGGATGTTGAAGCCCCCTTGGATCCGAGACTGCTCATCAACAATGTCCTCCAGGGCTTCGAAGGTGGTGGCAGCAATAATCCTGGTGCCGGGCAGCCTCAATGTACATCAAATTCTTGTGGTCAGTCAGAATCGTGATGGGATTCTCCATACCTTTCAATAGATGCCTCCATTCTTGCAGTGCCATTTTAATAGCTAAAAGCTCTCTATTGCCACGTCATAATTATGCTTTGCCGGTGAGAACTCTTTAGAAAAAAAAGCGCAAGGATGTAGCTTCTCCTTCTCATCCTTTTGTTCGGACAGCACTGCCCCTGCCCTGACGTCGGACTTTTCCACCTCCAGGGTGAAGGGTAGTGCGGGATTTGGGTGTACCAGGATTGGAGCCAATGCAAATGCTTTTTTAATGTCTCAAAGGCCTTTATGGACTTAGCAGGCCATTGTGATGGATCCGCCCCCTTGCTGATTAGAGCAGTGATGAGAGCCAAGGCCGAGGAAAAATTCTGGATGAAGCACTGATAATAGTTGGCATATCCCAAGAATTGCTGGATAGCCATCAGGCCGATGGGATGTGGCCATTCCAGGACTGCCTTTACCTTTGTCAGATTCATAGCCAAGCCCTTAGCAGAGTTTATGTACCCCAGGAAAGAGGTACTAGCCTGGTGAAATTAGCATTTCTCCAACTTTGCGTTAGATCGATTCTCTCTCAAACGTCGCAGGTTTGTGTGTTCATGCACCAACTTTGAGAAAATTAGAATGTCATCAAAGTAGATGATGACAAATTTGTCCAACAGGTCCCGAAAAATTTCACTGAAAAAGCTCTGGAAGACGGCTGGAGCATTACACAGCCCAAATACTCTATCTCGAGTGTTAAATGCCGTCTTCCACTCGTCGCCCTGATGAATCCGGACCATGTTATACACTCCTCGTAAGTCAAGTTTCCTAAAGATGCATGCTCTCTGTGACTGGTCGAAGAGCTTGGAGATGAGTGGCAGCGGTTAGCGATCCTTGATTTTAATTTTATTCAATCCACGATAGTCGATGAATGGGTGGAGTGACCCGTCCTTTTTCTTTACAAAGAAGAAGCCGGCCCAGGCAGGGAAGGATGGCTTCCTGATGAAGCCTCTCTTCAGATTCTCCTGGATATACGCCTTCACTGGTCTCCTGGATATACGCCTTCATGGCATGAGTATCGTGAAGAGACAATGGGTAGGAGCAGCCTCTGGGAGGCACTGACCCGGACAGCAGCTTGATAGGGCAATCGAAGGGACGATGTGGCGGCAGCTCCTTAGACTGGGCCTTTTGACTTCCCTATAATTGGTGTAGGCCTTCGGTAAGATGACTGGGGTATCCAAGAGGGGTAGGAGGATGCTGGATAAAGTCTGGGACCTCTCCGAGCAGGTCTTCTGACAATGGGTGCTCCAGCGTGCAAGACAAGATGCCGTCCAATCCACCAGGGGGTTATGCCATTAAAGCCAGGGTAAGCCCAGAATGACATTGACAGATGGCGAGTGGATGAAGTCCAAAAGTGTATCTCCTCCATATGATCTTTACCTGTCCTCAAACGTAACTTGACTGTTTCCAGGGAGATGAACATCGGCGTAACCGCCTACCGTCGATCACTTCTAATCCAACTGGGACCCGTTTTTTAATAAGAGGAATTTGGTGCCTCTCGGCAAAGACCTAATCAATTAAATTGCTACCTGGAGTCCAGGAAGGCCTGTGTCTTGACCGCGAAGGATGCACCAAACAACTCCACAGAAAGAAGGAGCCTAGTAAATAGTTCCCAGTATGACTCTCCCGGATCTCACTGGGAATTAGCGTTTCACGATTTGTTGGGACACTGGAGGGCCTGACGTCCGGCCTGACGTCTCGCTGGAGGAGAGCCTACTTACTCCCAGTTTCATCTGTTCCTCTGGTCCCGGGAAATCATCAGGATTGGAAGCTACCGAGTAAGTTGGAAAGGAGTGGGTACCCCCTCAGCGCCGGGCTCTCTCGACTCTCTGTTCCTGCAGATGCTGATCCATGCGGATGCAAAGAGCGATGAGATCCTCCAGCTCCCCTGGCCGTTCGAGCGTGGACAGTTCATCTTTAAAACTTTCAGAGGCCCTGCCAGAAGACCACAGCGAGTGCCTTGTTACTCCACCTGGTCTCTGCGACAAGTGTCCAGAACTCGATCGCATAGTGGGCCACTGATCGAGAGCCCTGTGAGATGTGCAGAAGAGATGAGGAGGTGTTTACTTTACATCCTGGTATGTCGAATACCTGTCAAAGTTCCTGCATGAATAAAGCCAAATCATTAGTAAGATCCGGTCTGTTCTCCACATGGGAGTGCAGAGATATGAAGCGGGAGGGTGATTACCCTCATTGAATCGAGCACTGATTGAGGAAACCACCACAGCTGAGCAGATCCCCACCATAGCGAATGGGTGTAGGGAGTCGTGGTTCTGATGAGGTGTGCACGGTGCTGGTCCCAGTGTTAACTCAATGGAGGGAGCAGGGGGTGCTGATATGGGTGGTATCTGAGCCGTTGCGGGCTGTAAAATGGTTGGAGCTGATCCATGTGTCTCTCGTTCTGGTCCAGATACAGTTCCAGTTTTTGAAAAGCTGGCATGCAGGGCCAGAACTCGACCCACCTCAGCGGGTTCCATACTAATAATTAACAAAACATGGGGCTGTAATCAATGTGGTTCAGCTTATGGGACCCCCTGCTGATGTACACTATTATCAAAATAAATATTTTAACTGTACGATCACCTGTAAGAGCCGTGCATGGAGACATAGCGTCTCCATGCAGCTCTTCCAGGCTAAAAAAATTCTATCAATTGCCGCGCTTTCGGAATTAGAGCGCGATAGCACTGATAAATAAAACTGGTCGGACGATAGTGCATTTTTTTTAACACACATTAAAAAAATGTCATTCATTCTTAGTGAATTACCATTTTTGCCCTCATGTTTTCGTTTGTGATAAATCAATGCAAAGTCGTTCGACAATGCACTAGATTTGGTTCTGCAGCGGATTGGTCAATTCCTTTGGTCTGTGGATTCTCGCAGATCAATCTCAAAAAGGGCAATTTCGCATTTTGCAGATTTGTAGAATTCAATCCGCCGATTCAGCAATCGGATTTTTAAGAATCCGCCGTGGATTGGATTCCCCAAATCTGTTGCATCTGTTGTATCTATTGTTTTTGATGACTTCACACGGGTTAAAACCAACCAAATCCATTTACTCCTCCTGGACTCTCGAGAGAGGTATAGTGTCCCATCGAAGCATCCGTACTTCGGAAGGAACAGCTGTTGGAGGTGTTGGAGTTCCCGGGCGGCCGCAACCAGAGGAGTAATGAGCCGACACTACACAGCCATCCAAAAGCAGCATCGCGGGAGCGGTAAGATCGGCACTTGGCAGCGAGACCAATTGTATACTCATTATTACATGCTTTTATTCTATTGCCTAAATGTAAGTTTCCATTTGGGAGGCTAGGACATATTTTTCATGTAGCCAGGTACCCTCCGGTCTCCCCACGCTCCCGTTTCCCCACTCCTTACCCTCAGCATGTTGATGCAGGGCGACAGAGTCGCCAGTGGTTCTCATCCCAGGGCGCCGCCATGTTAGGCGTGCACGCGCACGAGCGCAGAGTCACGCGTGCGCAGAAGCGGCAAGGGGCTGGAAGAGCAATGGAAGGTTGCGCATGAGCAGGGCAAGGTCACAGCGGCCATTAGAGTCGCGCATGCGCAGTGTCCTATGAACACGCGATCCCAATGTTAAGTGTGCAGCAGAGAGACTACAACTCCCATGATGCTTAGGGAGGAAACTGCCTGGTTACATAGTTACATAGTAGTTACATAGTAGATGAGGTTGAAAAAAAAGACGTACGTCCATCAAGTTCAACCTATGCTAAATTTAGACAACAGATTACTTTATCCTATATCTATACTTACTTATTGATCCAGAGGAAGGCAAACAAAAAACCCCAGTGATATATCATCCAATGATATCTCATAAGGGGAAAAATAAATTCCTTCCTGACTCCAAGAATTGGCAATCGGATTAATCCCTGGATCAACATCCTTCCCATGTATACTTATTTGGTATATCCCAGTATACCTTTCCCATCTAAAAAGATGTCCAACCTTGTACTGTCCCCGAATATATTTGTATATAATTATCATATCCCCTCTTAGACGCCTCTTTTCTAATGTAAATAAATCTAATTTAGCTAGCCTCTCCTCATAAGTTAGATTGGCCATCCCCTTTATTAATTTGGTGGCTCTTCTCTGCACTCTCTCTAGTTCCATAATGTCTTTTCTTAGGATTGGTGCCCAAAATTGTACTCCATATTCAAGGTGTGGTATTACTAATGCTTTGTAAAGGGGCATAATTATGTTTACTTCCCTTCCATCCATTGCCCGTCTTACATGTATCTGAATTAAACCCCATCTGCCATTTACCTGCCCACATTTACAGTCTCTCAAAGTCCTTCTGAAGAGAAATTACATTCTGCTCTGATTTTATTACTGTAACAGGGGATTTATCCCTGTTCAGAAAACTTGCCTCTAATCCAGCATTGTGCTGGTTAATTGACCAGCACCTGGCTGGTTGGAGGTTTATTAGAGAAAAGGCTCCTCCTGAGACAGGAAGGAGACTCCTGAGCACATATGTGAGCTGAACAAGGAGACAGAAAGAGGGGAGGTTCCTGAGTCTCACAGAGGAGACTGACAGAGGGAACACAGATGTCTGGAGCTTACAAGACTTCTAAACCTGACTGCTGAGATAGCCTGAGGAAAAGGCAGCAACCCAGGAAAGAGAGAAGCCTTCCCCACTACAGCTACCAGAGAGACAGATAAGACTTTCTTTTGGAACTGTTATGTATCTGTATATATGTTTATATTTTGGGGCTGGTGAATAGCTTTGCTAACCAACCCAGTCAGAGAGGGCTGAGCTACATGTGTAGATAGTCTCCAAAGTGGAGATAGGTTTTTGTTTGGCTTATTTTCATATGTTTTGCTGTGTAAAAGGGACAGGCGCAATAAAGCCTAATTTTAATTTCACCTTAAAAACAGTCTCCATTGCGTACCTCTGAACACGTCTCTTACAATTACCTTACTGTCAGGATCGCCTAGACCTCCTGCTCAGCCATAGTTCTTCTTTGTCCACTGGGTGTGCTGCTCTCTTCTGTTTCCTCTGGGTTCCTCTGTCTGCCTGTCTGTTTTCTTGTTGCTCCTGTCTCTGTCCTTTATAGCTTCTGCTTCCTGGTTGGTTCAATTGCTTTTGCTTGAAGTCAGACTCCTAATGCACATGCCTCTGATCCTGATCTGTTCTCTGTACCTGTACCTGTATTATAGAAGTCTGTTCACAGTAAAAGCCCTTGCTGGTAATCTGGCTTGTCCCTGTTTGTTCCTGTGCTCAGTCCCTGCACCCAGACCTGTCCTTGCTCCCCTGTCCTGTTCCAGTCTCCTCGTTGCCAACCTCTGCTTGTTACCTGACTTCGCTACCTGCCGCCTGCCTCGGACCTCTGCTTGTTTCCTGACTTCGCTACCTGCCGCCTGCCTCGGACCTCTAATTGTACCTGACTTCGCTACCTACCGCCTGCCTCGGACCCCTGCTTGTGACCCCTACTACGCTCATGGTGTTCCGGCCACCGAGATCCTACCCGCCACAGGAGTCTCCCGTGACAGAAAGCAAAGGCCACTTCTGGACCTCGCTGGAACAGATTCTTCTTCTGCCTGCACCCTTTCCTGCCTGTTGAAGATAAGTACTTTCGTTTCTTTTTTGGAAATCCCAGTTGGGAAGGGTTTTTTTTGCTGCTTAGTGTTCTGCAAGAATTATTGCGTTCATAACGAAAAAAACATTTTTGCTGAGACTAGAACTGGTGCTGCAGAGACTAGTGCACCTTTCTTTGAGATTTTTCTTTTGTGCAGTGCCTGGGTTAACCCTTGCAGTACCGGTTGCCACCTTTTAGACTCTGACTTTTCATTCCCTGGACAAGGCTTGTCTCTGCATCACTGGTTGGACCACAGCTGTTCCCAGGGTTCCCATTTCAAAAGACAAGAGTGCTTCCATTATTTTGTTACTGCATACTGTGATTTTTCCTGCAATCTGTAGTTCTTCATATGATTGGTTCTAAGGTTTCAGGTTTACCTGCAAGTTCCCCTAAAGTTTGTTTCTCTGCAACATATGATATCCCTACACCTGATATCAAAGGTTTCAGATTTAACTGCAGGGTTCTCTGTCTGATATCCCTACGCCTGATATCTAAAGTTTCAGATTCAACTGCAGGGTTTCTCTGTCTATGTTTTTTCCTTGCATTTATAAATCTCTGTGACTGATGCTAAAGTCTCAAAAGGTCAGCTCTCCCATCTTGTGTCTCTCTGTGTCTAATATTCCTGTTGTTCATTCTAATGCTTCTGTTTTAAAAACACATTTCCTCATTACTGGTTTCTTGGGAAGTGTGGTTTCCCCATGTCTGAAATTATGGCTCCTACTCAAACAGTCTTGAGCAGTAAATGTGAACACAGTACCACTGATTCTTCAGAACTTCTCAAAGCAAGGAAGAAGAAGAAGAAGAAGAAGGGAGGCATTACTGTGGAAGTTGCAGAAGAAATTAAGAATGAAAATTTAACCCCAGAGTCTGCATTTGATGAAAGAGATATACTGCAGCTTAAAGCAACTCACAGACGTATCCCAAGAATAGTGGAAGAAAAGAAAGATGCCCTAACTCAGACGCTTCAAGCTGCACAGAAAACAATTGATTGTCTTTATGGACGTTTAGATAAGGAGCAAGAAGCCAAGGCTGCACTACAAAGCTGTCTATCTTCAGCAATTGCTAAGTGTGTTCTCCAGGAGAAAGAAAAAGAGCAGTTGGAGAGGGACAGGGTGATCCTGTCAAGTAAGCTGGAGAAGGCCTATGCTGATAATGCCCTGTACCAGAGTTTCATGGCTCAAGTTGGCGCAAAACTGGAAGCCTCTGAGGAGAGGAATTGCCACTTCAACACAGAACTATGTTCATTGAGAGAGATCTTCGAAGGGTTAAATAGCAGTTTTGAAATGGTAACCCAGGAGTGCAAGAATCTCTATGTCCAAGTCAGTGAAGGAGATAAGAAACTCCATAAATTAGGAGAGGAGAAGAAACAGTTGGCCCAGGAAAAGTTAGAATTGCAGACAGCACTGCAGAATGCAGAGAGAGTGCTGCAAGAAGAACGTGTCTCCCTGGAGCGGCGCACACAAGCAGAAAATATGCTGCAGAGTCAGCTGCGAGAACTGCGTACACATCTGCAGGACACCAAGGAGAAATGGGTGAATGCTGAAGAAAAGCAGCGAGTACTGCAGGAAGAAAGTTTCCAGACTGCCTACAAAATAAAGATGCTGCAAGATTATTTGAGTACCCAGTGTGTCCCCAAAGAACAGCATGAGGAGCTAAAGGCCACACTGAGCATAACCAGAGCCTCGCTGGAGGAAAAGCTAAAGCTAGCAGCTGAACACACAAGATCGCTGAGCTCAAGACACAGCTTGCCAAAAAGGAGGAGAGAGAGAAGGTGTCCGTCTGTCAAGTGGCTGGCCTGACACAGCGCTATGAGGTAAAAATGGCCGATGCCTGCAAATTATTGGACCACATAGCCCGTGATAAGGTCCGGCTGCAGCTGGAGCTGGACAATGCCCGGGAGGAGTACCGGCACCTGCAGATCAGAAATGAAGAAGAGGAAACATATTTAAGCTTTACTCTGAGTCAGCTGGGAGATATGGAGTCGCGACTCAACTCCAAAGAAGCCGAACTGACAACTGCATTGAGTGAGAAAAGAAGTGCAGAAGGACAGCTTCAAGAGCTGAAAACTCAAATAGCTGGTCTTAATGAGAATTTAGGTGATACCACGAAACGGGAGTCACAAAAAGAGACCATGGAGCGTGAATTCTATTTTCCCACTTACCCATGTGAAAAGTCTGCACCCGTCCTTGATGCCCACATTCCTGATGTCCATCCTCTGCAATGGAGTTGAACGTATCCATTGGGAAGTTCCAGATTCCAAAACTAAAAGAGATATATTGGTCACAAAAAGAGACCACGAAGAGTGAACTCTGTGTCCCCACTGACTCATGTGGAAAGGCTGCACCCGTCTTTGATGCCCACGTTTCTGATGTCTCTGCCCCTGCATTTGGGTTGAACTCACCCATTCGGGGGTTCCTTCCAGCACCCAATGTACCTGTGGAGTACCCTCTGCCCGCTGACAAACCACCAGAGGTGGGTCACCTTGAGTCCTCTTTTCACCAAGGCCTCCGGGAAGAGCCTGGAGGATCGTCCGGAGAACGCTCTTGAGAGGGGGGAGTAATGTCAGGATTGCCTAGTCCTCCTGCTTAGCCATAGTTCTTCTTTGTCCACTGGGTGTGCTGCTCTCTTCTGTTTCCTCTGGGTTCCTCTGTCTGCCTGTCTGTCTTCTTGTTGCTCCTGTCTCTGTCCTTTGTAGCTTCTGCTTCCTGGTTGGTTCAATTGCCTTTGCTTGAAGTCAGACTCCTAATGCACATGCCTCTGATCCTGATCTGTTCTCTGTACCTGTACCTGTATTATAGAAGTCTGTTCACAGTAAAAGCCCTTGCTGGTAATCTGGCTTGTCCCTGTTTGTTCCTGTTCTCAGTCCCTGCCTCCAGACCTGTCCTTGCTCCCCTGTCCTGTTCCAGTCCCCTCGTTGCCGACCTCTGCTTGTTACCTGACTTCGCTACCTGCCGCCTGCCTCGGACATCTGCTTGTTTCCTGACTTCGCTACCTGCCGCCTACCTCGGACCTCCGCTTGTACCTGACTTCGCTACCTACCACCTGCCAAGGACCCCTGCTTGTGACCCCTACTACGCTCATGCTGTTCCGGCCACCGAGATCCTACCCGCCACAGGAGTCTCCCGTGACACTTACACAATTTAGTATCATCAGCAAAGATGGAGACTTTGCTCTCGATCCCAACCTCAAGGTCATTAATAAACAAGTTAAAAAGCAGGGGTCCCAGTACCGATCCCTGAGGTACTCCACTCATGACTTTAGCCCAACCTGAAAAAGTTCCATTTATGACAACCCTCTGTTGTCTGTCCTTTAACCAGTTTTCAATCCAGGTGCATATATTATTACTGAGTCCAATTTTCTTTATTTTGTACACCAACCTCTTGTGTGAAACCGTATCAAAAGCCTTTGCAAAGTCTAAGTAGACAACATCAACTGCATTACCTTGGTCTAAATTCCTACTTACCTCCTCAAAGAAACAAATAAGGTTAGTTTGGCATGATCTATCCTTCATAAATCCATGCTGACTATTACTAATAATTTTGTTTTCCATTAGGTATTCCTAAATATTATCCCGTATTAAACCTTCAAGTAGTTTCCCCACTATTGAAGTCAGGCTTACAAGTCTGTAATTTCCCGGTTGTGATCTAGCTCCCTATTTAAATATAGGCACCACATCTGCTTTACGCCAATCTTGTGGTACTGAGCCTGTGGAAATGGAGTCCTTAAATATTAAATATAATGGTTTGGCTATTACTGAGCTTAACTCCTTGAGAACTCTTGGATGTATGCCATCGGGGCCAGGTGCCTTATTTACTTTAATTGTTTCAAATCGCTTATGAACTTCTTCCTCAGTTAACCAATTGTTCATTAATATGGAGGTTGTGGCTTCCTCCTGCAGCACTACTATTGAACTTGATTCTTCCCTGGTAAACACAGAGGCAAAGAATTTGTTTAATACCTCTGCTTTTTCCTTATCTCCAATAATCTGCCTACCCATCTCACACTGAAAGGGTCCTATATTTCCCTAGCCAATTCCAGTCTGGGTTTCGTCCCAAACACTCCACCGTAACTACCCTGCTAAAAGTTTGCAATGAAATCCAGTGTGGAATGGAACGGGGACAACTCACTAGTGCAGTATTCCTAGATTTTGCAAAGGCTTTTGACACAGTTGATCATGTTATCCTGCTTAACAAACTCAAGAGCTCTGGAATAGGGAAACATGCTTTAAACTGGTTTCAGTCCTACCTATCAGGAAGATCCCAACATGTGTCCATCTCAGGCTCTAACTCCAACCCCCTGAATATCACCTGTGGTGTCCCGTAAGGCTCTGTTCTGGGGCCCCTACTCTTCTCAGTGTTCATTAATGATCTTCCCACAGCTTGTAAGGAAGCCTCAATACACATGTATGCAGATGACACAATCCTGTATGCACACAGCCATAGCCTCTCTGACCATCAACACATACTTCAGTCTGACTTTTTGAGACTCGAAAACTGGATTTCCCAAAACAAACTGTTTTTAAACACTGACAAGACGGTAACAATGGTATTTGGGACCAAGACTAAATTTGTAAAGCTTCCAGTGACTGAGCTCCTGATTAGAACCAACGCTAAAACCACCCTAACACCTGTCACTAGTTTTAAATACCTGGGCTTATGGTTTGACTTCCACTTAACATTCGGGATGCACATTGATACCCTGACAACCAAGACCTATGCCAAACTAGGGGTACTTTACAGGAACAAATCCTCCCTAAGTCTCCTGGTCAGAAAGCGTATTGCACAGCAGATGCTAATGCCAATTATTGACTATGGAGGCATAGTATATGGCTCGGCTCCTCAAACCCACCTTAGCAAACTTGACACCCTCTACAATTCAATTTGTCGTTTTGTTCTCCAAAGCAACTACAACACACATCACTGCGAAATGCTCAAAGAACTAGATTGGTCATCACTAGAGTCTAGGCGCAAAGTTCACCTTTCCTGTCTCACCCTCAAATACTTTCTGGGCAAGCTACCCAGCTACCTGAACAAGCTCCTCACCCCTACCACATGCAGTACCTATCACCTGAGATCAGACTCCAAAAGACTATTCATGGTCCCAAGACTCAACAAAGTATCCGGACGTTCCTCCTTCTCCTTCCGTGCACCCCAAAACTGGAACAACCTACCAGAGACTCTCATATCCACCACCAGCTTAAGTTCTTTCAAATCTAAGGCTGTCTCACACTTTAATCTGGTCTGTAACTGTTTCATACGCTCATAATATATATTTTCTTTAACTGTGCACGCAATGTCTTGTATATAATGTATACCTTGTTCATTTATGTAACTGTACTTGTAACCATGTATTATTTGTTTTACTCTGTGCCCAGGACATACTTGAAAACGAGAGGTAACTCTCAATGTATTACTTCCTGGTAAAATATTTTATAAATAAATAAATAATATTTTCTTTTCTCATTTTTTTTGTTATTAAGGTACCTAAAGGACTTTTTAGGGTTGACCTTACTTTCTATTGCAATCCTTTTTTCATTATCCATTTTTGCTAATTTGATTGCCCTTTTGCAATTTTTGTTACATTCCTTATAATTCTGTATTGAGCCCCTAGCAGCGCACATTAGACAAAGCCCGGATATAGCAGGAATAACAGTTGGAGACCAGACCCATAAGGTTGCACTATACGCCAATGATGTGATTTTAACACTGTCAAGACCACTCATATCTCTCCCCAACACATTTGCGATCCTAGGAAGGTTCAATCAAATCTCGGGTTTCAAAATTAATCAGACAAAATCAGAAGCTCTAAATATCAACTTACCCAAAGAATTAGAAAAATTAATAGAAATAAAATTTAATTTTAAATGGCAAGCCTTCGCTATCAAATACATAGGGGTATATCTCACCAGGGATTACAATACTCTATTCAAAGCAAACTACCCAAAGATGATTAAGACACTGGGGGAGGATCTCAGGACATGGATGAGGGGCGGCATATCTTGGATTGGCAGGATGCATAGCGTGAAAATTAACCTCCTCCCAAAGATGTTATATATTTTCCAAAGCCTGCCAATACCTTTAGTGATCTCCGACATCCTCTCCCTACAGTCTAGCATTATGAAATTCATTTGGAATAAAAAAAGCCCACGAATTGCAAAAGGTATCTTAAAGAGGCGTACTTCCAAAGGGGGACTTGCGGGACCTTGCTTGTTAGCTTATTATAAAGCGGCACAATTAAGCCAAATTGTCCAGTGGCACGCAGATCCGAACAAGAGGCGGTGGGTGGAACTAGAGAAAAGCTGTGGTGCCCCGGTTGAGCTGCATAATCTGATTTGGCTCCCTAAGGGAAGCTCCATCAAAATGGGGGTTCCGCTTCAGTCCATGGCCAATTCCTTGAAGGTCTGGGAGGCTACTAAAAATAGTTTCAAAAGGGGATACTGTAAAATGGACCTACAGGAAGCTTTTGATTATGCATTCCATACCCCACGTATTAAATTGTTGAAGAAAAAGATTAAAATAGATTGCAAAAAAGAATCAACGCCACTCTATTTTATTACACAACATAGTCGCCAAGCAAATAACATCCGCTCCATTATATTAAAACACTGGAACATCTTGTCATTGGACAATAAACTTAAGCCACATACTGAAAAGTTACCCAAATTTGTATTTAAAAAAGCCAAGACCATCTCCAATTATATATCACCAAGTATGTATACAAAACCACATACAAAAACTAAATGCTTTGTCCCTCCTATGGGTTTTTACAAATGTGGCTTTTGCAAAGTCTGTTCCTATGCAAAACCAATTAAAACAATCCAATTAAAGATAAATAAAAACAAAACCAAATTGAGGAGTTTTATTACGTGCAACACTAACCATGTAATATATCTCTTGTCATGTGGCTGTGGTATGGGCTATGTAGGGCGAACGATACGACCATTGAAACTTCGAATAATGGAGCACATTAGAAGTATTAAGAACAAAGATCAGAAGTTCCCTGTGGCACGACACTTCATGGAATGTCCCAAAGGAAATTTGGACCACCTTACATTCAGTGGTCTAGAACACATTCCACTCTCAGTCCGACGTGGAGATCGTCAGAACACTCTAAATAGAAAAGAGATGTTCTGGATCTTCACGTTAGATACCATGACACCTAGAGGTATCAATGTGGACTGGGAGATAAAACATTTTTTGTAGAATCATCCATTTCTTGCCACAGGGAGCCCTGTAAAATATGTGCTCCTGTTCGTGTAGTTCGCCCACATGGCCCATTAATATACTCCTTTTGAGTAAGTGATCACAATCAATATGATAAACGACAAAATGAATAATTTTATCTATTTGTAATGTTGGGTACCTAGCATTTACTTAAAATGTTGATACATCTTCCATTTGGTCCTTTTATATCATGTTTAATGAGGAATGCAAAATACCACATATATATATATTTTTTGCCCACCAAATCCATTCCATATGTTTACAATATATTGTTACAAATATGACAATATTTATTTCATCTTCTGGTCCTTTTCCCCTCTTTTCCTCCTTCCCCCCCCCTTTTTTCTCCCCCTTCTACCCCTCCCCCCCCCCCTTACCCCCCCCCCCTCTCCCCACACCCCTTCCTTTTCCTTCTCCACCTCCCTTCTCCATTCTTGTCCTACCCTTCCCTTTCCCATTCCTTTAACACATATATCATTAATCATGAGATCTGAAAAGTTCACACTTGTATGTTCAGTAAACTATATTGATAGCATGTTCAATTATGCAATGTCTTGCTGGTCTTGTTATTCTATCCCATACAATTGCATTTATATATACTTGATAATTTTAAAGTGCAACTGAGTATGCTCTGATCAAGCAAATTGTTCTAATTATGAATTGTGATAATAACAATATAAATGTACTAAATGTATGTTTTACATCAATTAGATATTGGAAATCTCCATTACCCCTGCCATTACTTGTTTTTATTTTAATTATTATCACTATATTTTTTTCATTTATTTTTTTCATTTGTTGCTTTCTATTATGACATATACATTATGAAATTTATCTTTGTATTTATTTAGATTTCATTAAGGTTTATATTTGATTAATAATATGAATTATATTGTTTTTGATGTTTAAATGTAGATTGCTTAAAATGTTTGTTTTCATTTCTTTTGTTTTTAACCTTTTAGTCCCTATTGCGCATGTCACTGAAGCCCATGGGTGCCGGGTGAATGTCATTCAGCTATGACTCAGTATTCCATCATGCAGCCTGCTGTGTGTGTGGTGTAGGCTCACTGGCAGACAGGCACCATAGGTGGCGCACTTGCGCTATGTGTGAGTGTCTTCAAGCCATGAGCCTGGCAGTCTATCATACAGCATGCAGCATACTCAGAGCCCATTTGCTGTGTGACGTCACTTCCGGTTCACATCCGGTATATCAGAGGCCTGCACACGGGTAATGTTACTCTTTGAAAAAGCCCATGCTTGGGTGAAACGCGTTAGAGGTGCAGGGGCATCCTTTTTCCCCCCTCTTTTTAACCATGCTTCAATAAAGGACACTTCACAGCACAGTCCAGCAGTTGCTACGTTTTTTCTGCCTCGTGGTGCCCGCTGAAACACCCCTTCCAAACCGGAACAGGTACACCTTCTCTGCATCCCTTGTCAGCCATGGAGCACACAGAACCGGCGTTCAAACCGCATGTGAGTAAACCTGCTGCTTAAATGAGAGCCACCCCAGGCATACAAGATTATTCAATTCAGGGAAATTGCAGAGGTCAAGGGGGGGTCCAAACACTCCCTACTTACAACTCTGCACACCTCTGTTATACCTTGTGCCATCTAGGGGTTTAATGCATATAGCCTCAAGCATGCAATACCACACCAAGTGATCCGGTTTAAAACGCAGTTAAAAACATTTACTTTACAATTACTGTGGGTCACATATGCTCTGTAGCACTGGTTAATTGGGGCCACTTACCCCTTACAATTTTGTCCTATGGAATACTCAACCAGTGGCTCGAGCACCCACATATCATGATTGAACTTTTATTGTGATTATATTACATATTTTTTGCTGGACTGTCACTGCTACATTTTATATATATAAACATTTTTCATTTTTGTGATTTTTTTGAATTTTTTCATTAAATAAACTAAGTTTATATAATTGTTAATTATACCTTTTTTTAGCCTAGATTATAAAGTTAAGGGGATTTTTTCCATTTATGGACTATAGAACACTAATACTATACCAAAGAAAGGATTATTATGCATACAATTCTTGTATAAAATACAATTTGATCCAAGTGTAATCAATTATTACCTAACATCAATTCAATACCACACTGGATACTATGGCTTCTTCAGAGAATGAGGATATTTGTGATATGAATGCAAAACCAGCACCATATGTTGCACTTTGCTCTGATAACGCAAGACGCTCCAGACAAGCTGCGTTCATTTTCAATGACTCTAAGGACATTAAATGTGATGACAAAATGAATTTATCATTATATTTTGTGACATTAGAAAAGCTATTGAGTCAGAAAATTAAGCTATGGTGGGAGATAACATCTCTGGAAAACTACATATTAACCAAACGTATCCCTAGAGGATTAAGAATAAAGAAAACACCATCATTTGGTTTCATTAGTAGAGATTTTGAAGAAAAGTGGACCAAAATATTAGACTCATGCTCACTTCAACTAATGGAGCTTATCATACATACTAAAACAACTGAAAAGAATTTGTTGGTGGAAAATATTAAAAAACTCCAAAACCAACTGGACAAGTTTGAAGATTTGCCTAACTTCGCCACTAACGATAATTTGTTATATCAAAATATCTCCAAACTTGATAAAGAAATTATGGAGAAGAAACAAATTAAGTTTGATAGGGATCGCTTGGACTATGAGCGTGGCCAAATATACATCTGGCAAAAAACCCCTCGTCCAATACGAAATCCCAACGCTCCCAATAAAGCTAAAAAAAAAATCAAAAAAATCAACATCATGCACAAGGTTCCAAAGAGAAATCTACTTCAAAACCCTCTATACTTAAAAAGAGAACAGGAGACCAATCAAGTTTTTCAGACGCCTCGGATAGTGATTACCGGTCACATGGAGTGTCTTTTTCCACCAGACATACATCTAACCAAGGTGAATATAGCAGTGATCATGATTCAGAATATGGGCATGGATCTAAAAGTGAGCAAAGATCTACACCATCATTGTTTTCCCAATCAAAAAACGACCAAGGACTAGGCGCTCTAAGGGACGAGGGCGCAGTCTCAAAAAGAAAAAAATACACATGAGCTCTGAAAATAATGTCATTAACATCTCTGGGATACCTCTTTCTGTGAATTAACTGTCTTTACTAAACAAAGGACTGAATTTCGCTCCCATGGAAAACTTTAGATTGTTCAATACTATAATAGATTTACAATGCTTCATTAGAAAATTAGTATTGAAAAAGTTTTTTCATAAAGATGATGCGATTATAACTGATGATGTAACTAATTCTACCCTTGTTATGTTTCAGGATTCTGAGTCAACAAATGACGGTTTAACATCATTCACCGAGCTATGTACCCTTCAAGACATGAACAGTCTTCTAGATGAACAGACTACAGAGGAGGAGGAGACATCAGTGTCCTCCTTCCTGGTAGGTTCTAGAGACTCAGGCTTAAAGACACGCTCAACCTTCTATCCCTCTCACATCAAAGGCCCACACATAGCCACGTTTGAGAAACTAGTCGAGAGAGACTTACTACTATTAGAAAAAGGTTACAAATTCACCCCCCATGTCGGCAACAATATGTCCAAAAATGACAAGCTGAGTATTCGAAGCTTGATGACCAACAAAAATTTGGTCATAAAAAATGCCGACAAGGGGGGTGCTATTGTTGTACAAAGTAGTGTTAAATATCGATCAGAAGCACTAAAACAATTACATGACATTAAATCATATAAAACCCTCAAATCTGACCCAACTGATGTTTTTGCAAAACAGCTAAACAGTATCCTTGACTTTGGTGTTATCTTACAAGTGTTAAGCGAAAAAGAAAGAAGCTTCCTGTCCGTTCAAAACCCGGTTATCCCCATTTTTCACCATCTCCCAAAGATCCATAAATCGTTGGTCGACCCTCCTGGGCGACCAATTATATCTAGTATTGGATCTTTGGGAGATGGATTATCCAGATACATCGATATTTTTTTGCAACCACTGGTCCACAAACTTCCGTCATACCTACAGGATTCTACTGATTTATTAAATTCACTGTCTAAATTCACTTGGTCCCCTAACTATTTATGGGTCACTTTAGATGTTACATCACTTTACACAATTATTGATCACTCACAAGGCATTACAGCAGCACAATATTTTCTTAATCAATCACTGTTATCACCAGCACAAGTCACATTTATTTTAGAATCTATCTTATTTTTACTTACACACAACTATTTCCTTTTTCACAACACTTATTATTTACAGACACGAGGCACCGCAATGGGCACGTCATTTGCACCGTCCTATGCAAATTTGTTCATGGGATATTGGGAGCACAAACACATTTTTAGTCACACTAATTCTTTCCGTAAAAACATCACTTTCTATCGGAGATTTATCGACGATTTGTTTTTGATTTGGGAAGGTGACACTGGGTCCCTGACGGAATTTGTGGACCAGTTAAATAGGAATGATTACAACTTACACTTTACTTTTTTACATCATGAACAAAAGATCGAGTATCTTGATTTACTTTTATCTGTAGATTCATGTCAATCTATTCAATCTGACATCTACAGAAAACCAAATTCAAGAAATACGTTTCTTAAAGCCAACAGTGGTCACCCACGTCCTTTAATAAAAGGCATACCGAAGGCACAATTCCTAAGGTTGAAACGTATTTGCTCAACAGATGACTCATTTGTAGAGCAATCTAAAGAATTAGCTTTGAGATTTTTCAAAAGGGGATACTGTAAAATGGACCTACAGGAAGCTTTTGATTATGCATTCCATACCCCACGTATTAAATTGTTGAAGAAAAAGATTAAAATAGATTGCAAAAAAGAATCAACGCCACTCTATTTTATTACACAACATAGTCGCCAAGCAAATAACATCCGCTCCATTATATTAAAACACTGGAACATCTTGTCATTGGACAATAAACTTAAGCCACATACTGAAAAGTTACCCAAATTTGTATTTAAAAAAGCCAAGACCATCTCCAATTATATATCACCAAGTATGTATACAAAACCACATACAAAAACTAAATGCTTTGTCCCTCCTATGGGTTTTTACAAATGTGGCTTTTGCAAAGTCTGTTCCTATGCAAAACCAATTAAAACAATCCAATCAAAGATAAAGAAAAACAAAACCAAATTGAGGAGTTTTATTACGTGCAACACTAACCATGTAATATATCTCTTGTCATGTGGCTGTGGTATGGGCTATGTAGGGCGAACGATACGACCATTGAAACTTCGAATAATGGAGCACATTAGAAGTATTAAGAACAAAGATCAGAAGTTCCCTGTGGCACGACACTTCATGGAATGTCCCAAAGGAAATTTGGACCACCTTACATTCAGTGGTCTAGAACACATTCCACTCTCAGTCCGACGTGGAGATCGTCAGAACACTCTAAATAGAAAAGAGATGTTCTGGATCTTCACGTTAGATACCATGACACCTAGAGGTATCAATGTGGACTGGGAGATAAAACATTTTTTGTAGAACCATCCATTTCTTGCCACAGGGAGCCCTGTAAAATATGTGCTCCTGTTCGTGTAGTTCGCCCACATGGCCCATTAATATACTCCTTTTGAGTAAGTGATCACAATCAATATGATAAACGACAAAATGAATAATTTTATCTATTTGTAATGTTGGGTACCTAGCATTTACTTAAAATGTTGATACATCTTCCATTTGGTCCTTTTATATCATGTTTAATGAGGAATGCAAAATACCACATATATATATATTTTTTGCCCACCAAATCCATTCCATATGTTTACAATATATTGTTACAAATATGACAATATTTATTTCATCTTCTGGTCCTTTTCCCCTCTTTTCCTCCTCCCCCCCCCTTTTTTCTCCCCCTTCTACCCCTCCCCCCCCCTTACCCCCCCCCTCTCCCCACACCCCTTCCTTTTCCTTCTCCACCTCCCTTCTCCATTCTTGTCCTACCCTTCCCTTTCCCATTCCTTTAACACATATATCATTAATCATGAGATCTGAAAAGTTCACACTTGTATGTTCAGTAAACTATATTGATAGCATGTTCAATTATGCAATGTCTTGCTGGTCTTGTTATTCTATCCCATACAATTGCATTTATATATACTTGATAATTTTAAAGTGCAACTGAGTATGCTCTGATCAAGCAAATTGTTCTAATTATAAATTGTGATAATAACAATATAAATGTACTAAATGTATGTTTTACATCAATTAGATATTGGAAATCTCCATTACCCCTGCCATTACTTGTTTTTATTTTAATTATTATCACTATATTTTTTTCATTTATTTTTTTCATTTGTTGCTTTCTATTATGACATATACATTATGAAATTTATCTTTGTATTTATTTAGATTTCATTAAGGTTTATATTTGATTAATAATATGAATTATATTGTTTTTGATGTTTAAATGTAGATTGCTTAAAATGTTTGTTTTCATTTCTTTTGTTTTTAACCTTTTAGTCCCTATTGCGCATGTCACTGAAGCCCATGGGTGCCGGGTGAATGTCATTCAGCTATGATTCAGTATTCCATCATGCAGCCTGCTGTGTGTGTGGTGTAGGCTCACTGGCAGACAGGCACCATAGGTGGCGCACTTGCGCTATGTGTGAGTGTCTTCAAGCCATGAGCCTGGCAGTCTATCATACAGCATGCAGCATACTCAGAGCCCATTTGCTGTGTGACGTCACTTCCGGTTCACATCCGGTATATCAGAGGCCTGCACACGGGTAATGTTACTCTTTGAAAAAGCCCATGCTTGGGTGAAACGCGTTAGAGGTGCAGGGGCATCCTTTCCCCCCCCTCTTTTTAACCATGCTTCAATAAAGGACACTTCACAGCACAGTCCAGCAGTTGCTACGTTTTTTCTGCCTCGTGGTGCCCGCTGAAACACCCCTTCCAAACCGGAACAGGTACACCTTCTCTGCATCCCTTGTCAGCCATGGAGCACACAGAACCGGCATTCAAACCGCATGTGAGTAAACCTGCTGCTTAAATGAGAGCCACCCCAGGCATACAAGATTATTCAATTCAGGGAAATTGCAGAGGTCAAGGGGGGGTCCAAACACTCCCTACTTACAACTCTGCACACCTCTGTTATACCTTGTGCCATCTAGGGGTTTAATGCATATAGCCTCAAGCATGCAATACCACACCAAGTGATCCGGTTTAAAACGCAGTTAAAAACATTTACTTTACAATTACTGTGGGTCACATATGCTCTGTAGCACTGGTTAATTGGGGCCACTTACCCCTTACAATTTTGTCCTATGGAATACTCAACCAGTGGCTCGAGCACCCACATATCACATATCATGATTGAACTTTTATTGTGATTATATTACATATTTTTTGCTGGACTGCTACATTTTATATATATAAAAAATTTTCATTTTTGTGATTTTTTGAATTTTTTCATTAAATAAACTAAGTTTATATAATTGTTAATTATACCTTTTTTTAGCCTAGATTATAAAGTTAAGGGGATTTTTTCCATTTATGGACTATAGAACACTAATACTATACCAAAGAAAGGATTATTATGCATACAATTCTTGTATAAAATACAATTTGATCCAAGTGTAATCAATTATTACCTAACATCAATTCAATACCACACTGGATACTATGGCTTCTTCAGAGAATGAGGATATTTGTGATATGAATGCAAAACCAGCACCATATGTTGCACTTTGCTCTGATAACGCAAGACGCTCCAGACAAGCTGCGTTCATTTTCAATGACTCTAAGGACATTAAGTGTGATGACAAAATGAATTTATCATTATATTTTGTGACATTAGAAAAGCTATTGAGTCAGAAAATTAAGCTATGGTGGGAGATAACATCTCTGGAAAACTACATATTAACCAAACGTATCCCTAGAGGATTAAGAATAAAGAAAACACCATCATTTGGTTTCATTAGTAGAGATTTTGAAGAAAAGTGGACCAAAATATTAGACTCATGCTCACTTCAACTAATGGAGCTTATCATACATACTAAAACAACTGAAAAGAATTTGTTGGTGGAAAATATTAAAAAACTCCAAAACCAACTGGACAAGTTTGAAGATTTGCCTAACTTCGCCACTAACGATAATTTGTTATATCAAAATATCTCCAAACTTGATAAAGAAATTATGGAGAAGAAACAAATTAAGTTTGATAGGGATCGCTTGGACTATGAGCGTGGCCAAATATACATCTGGCAAAAAAACCCTCGTCCAATACGAAATCCCAACGCTCCCAATAAAGCTAAAAAAACAAATCAAAAAAATCAACATCATGCACAAGGTTCCAAAGAGAAATCTACTTCAAAACCCTCTATACTTAAAAAGAGAACAGGAGACCAATCAAGTTTTTCAGACGCCTCGGATAGTGATTACCGGTCACATGGAGTGTCTTTTTCCACCAGACATACATCTAACCAAGGGAATATAGCAGTGATCATGATTCAGAATATGGACATGGATCTAAAAGTGAGCAAAGATCTACACCATCATTGTTTTCCCAATCAAAAAACGACCAAGGACTAGGCGCTCTAAGGGACGAGGGCGCAGTCTCAAAAAGAAAAAAATACACATGAGCTCTGAAAATAATGTCATTAACATCTCTGGGATACCTCTTTCTGTGAATGAACTGTCTTTACTAAACAAAGGACTGAATTTCGCTCCCATGGAAAACTTTAGATTGTTCAATACTATAATAGATTTACAATGCTTCATTAGAAAATTAGTATTGAAAAAGTTTTTTCATAAAGATGATGCGATTATAACTGATGATGTAACTAATTGTACCCTTGTTATGTTTCAGGATTCTGAGTCAACAAATGACGGTTTAACATCATTCACCGAGCTATGTACCCTTCAAGACATGAACAGTCTTCTAGATGAACAGACTACAGAGGAGGAGGAGACATCAGTGTCCTCCTTCCTGGTAGGTTCTAGAGACTCAGGCTTAAAGACACGCTCAACCTTCTATCCCTCTCACATCAAAGGCCCACACATAGCCACGTTTGAGAAACTAGTCGAGAGAGACTTACTACTATTAGAAAAAGGTTACAAATTCACCCCCCATGTCGGCAACAATATGTCCAAAAATGACAAGCTGAGTATTCGAAGCTTGATGACCAACAAAAATTTGGTCATAAAAAATGCCGACAAGGGGGGTGCTATTGTTGTACAAAGTAGTGTTAAATATCGATCAGAAGCACTAAAACAATTACATGACATTAAATCATATAAAACCCTCAAATCTGACCCAACTGATGTTTTTGCAAAACAGCTAAACAGTATCCTTGACTTTGGTGTTATCTTACAAGTGTTAAGCGAAAAAGAAAGAAGCTTCCTGTCCGTTCAAAACCCGGTTATCCCCATTTTTCACCATCTCCCAAAGATCCATAAATCGTTGGTCGACCCTCCTGGGCGACCAATTATATCTAGTATTGGATCTTTGGGAGATGGATTATCCAGATACATCGATATTTTTTTGCAACCACTGGTCCACAAACTTCCGTCATACCTACAGGATTCTACTGATTTATTAAATTCACTGTCTAAATTCACTTGGTCCCCTAACTATTTATGGGTCACTTTAGATGTTACATCACTTTACACAATTATTGATCACTCACAAGGCATTACAGCAGCACAATATTTTCTTAATCAATCACTGTTATCACCAGCACAAGTCACATTTATTTTAGAATCTATCTTATTTTTACTTACACACAACTATTTCCTTTTTGACAACACTTATTATTTACAGACACGAGGCACCGCAATGGGCACGTCATTTGCACCGTCCTATGCAAATTTGTTCATGGGATATTGGGAGCACAAACACATTTTTAGTCACACTAATTCTTTCCGTAAAAACATCACTTTCTATCGGAGATTTATCGACGATTTGTTTTTGATTTGGGAAGGTGACACTGGGTCCCTGACGGAATTTGTGGACCAGTTAAATAGGAATGATTACAACTTACACTTTACTTTTTTACATCATGAACAAAAGATCGAGTATCTTGATTTACTTTTATCTGTAGATTCATGTCAATCTATTCAATCTGACATCTACAGAAAACCAAATTCAAGAAATACGTTTCTTAAAGCCAACAGTGGTCACCCACGTCCTTTAATAAAAGGCATACCGAAGGCACAATTCCTAAGGTTGAAACGTATTTGCTCAACAGATGACTCATTTGTAGAGCAATCTAAAGAATTAGCTTTGAGATTTTTCAAAAGGGGATACTGTAAAATGGACCTACAGGAAGCTTTTGATTATGCATTCCATACCCCACGTATTAAATTGTTGAAGAAAAAGATTAAAATAGATTGCAAAAAAGAATCAACGCCACTCTATTTTATTACACAACATAGTCGCCAAGCAAATAACATCCGCTCCATTATATTAAAACACTGGAACATCTTGTCATTGGACAATAAACTTAAGCCACATACTGAAAAGTTACCCAAATTTGTATTTAAAAAAGCCAAGACCATCTCCAATTATATATCACCAAGTATGTATACAAAACCACATACAAAAACTAAATGCTTTGTCCCTCCTATGGGTTTTTACAAATGTGGCTTTTGCAAAGTCTGTTCCTATGCAAAACCAATTAAAACAATCCAATCAAAGATAAATAAAAACAAAACCAAATTGAGGAGTTTTATTACGTGCAACACTAACCATGTAATATATCTCTTGTCATGTGGCTGTGGTATGGGCTATGTAGGGCGAACGATACGACCATTGAAACTTCGAATAATGGAGCACATTAGAAGTATTAAGAACAAAGATCAGAAGTTCCCTGTGGCACGACACTTCATGGAATGTCCCAAAGGAAATTTGGACCACCTTACATTCAGTGGTCTAGAACACATTCCACTCTCAGTCCGACGTGGAGATCGTCAGAACACTCTAAATAGAAAAGAGATGTTCTGGATCTTCACGTTAGATACCATGACACCTAGAGGTATCAATGTGGACTGGGAGATAAAACATTTTTTGTAGAACCATCCATTTCTTGCCACAGGGAGCCCTGTAAAATATGTGCTCCTGTTCGTGTAGTTCGCCCACATGGCCCATTAATATACTCCTTTTGAGTAAGTGATCACAATCAATATGATAAACGACAAAATGAATAATTTTATCTATTTGTAATGTTGGGTACCTAGCATTTACTTAAAATGTTGATACATCTTCCATTTGGTCCTTTTATATCATGTTTAATGAGGAATGCAAAATACCACATATATATATATTTTTTGCCCACCAAATCCATTCCATATGTTTACAATATATTGTTACAAATATGACAATATTTATTTCATCTTCTGGTCCTTTTCCCCTCTTTTCCTCCTTCCCCCCCCCCCTTTTTTCTCCCCCTTCTACCCCTCCCCCCCTTCCCCCCCCCTCTCCCCACACCCCTTCCTTTTCCTTCTCCACCTCCCTTCTCCATTCTTGTCCTACCCTTCCCTTTCCCATTCCTTTAACACATATATCATTAATCATGAGATCTGAAAAGTTCACACTTGTATGTTCAGTAAACTATATTGATAGCATGTTCAATTATGCAATGTCTTGCTGGTCTTGTTATTCTATCCCATACAATTGCATTTATATATACTTGATAATTTTAAAGTGCAACTGAGTATGCTCTGATCAAGCAAATTGTTCTAATTATGAATTGTGATAATAACAATATAAATGTACTAAATGTATGTTTTACATCAATTAGATATTGGAAATCTCCATTACCCCTGCCATTACTTGTTTTTATTTTAATTATTATCACTATATTTTTTTCATTTATTTTTTTCATTTGTTGCTTTCTATTATGACATATACATTATGAAATTTATCTTTGTATTTATTTAGATTTCATTAAGGTTTATATTTGATTAATAATATGAATTATATTGTTTTTGATGTTTAAATGTAGATTGCTTAAAATGTTTGTTTTCATTTCTTTTGTTTTTAACCTTTTAGTCCCTATTGCGCATGTCACTGAAGCCCATGGGTGCCGGGTGAATGTCATTCAGCTATGACTCAGTATTCCATCATGCAGCCTGCTGTGTGTGTGGTGTAGGCTCACTGGCAGACAGGCACCATAGGTGTCGCACTTGCGCTATGTGTGAGTGTCTTCAAGCCATGAGCCTGGCAGTCTATCATACAGCATGCAGCATACTCAGAGCCCATTTGCTGTGTGACGTCACTTCCGGTTCACATCCGGTATATCAGAGGCCTGCACACGGGTAATGTTACTCTTTGAAAAAGCCCATGCTTGGGTGAAACGCGTTAGAGGTGCAGGGGCATCCTTTTTCCCCCCTCTTTTTAACCATGCTTCAATAAAGGACACTTCACAGCACAGTCCAGCAGTTGCTACGTTTTTTCTGCCTCGTGGTGCCCGCTGAAACACCCCTTCCAAACCGGAACAGGTACACCTTCTCGGCTACTAAAAATAGTTGTAACCTCACTTCCAAACATTCCCTAATGACCCCGATAATCGGCAACACGGACTTGGCTCCAGGAATGAAAAGCGGTAATTTGTTAGCTTGGACACAGGCAGGTATCACAAGATTAAAGGATCTGGAGGGGAGGATACATATAGAGACTTTTGAGCAAATTAAATCCACAAAGGATATCCCAAACAAGGAATTCTTTAGATTCCTCCAGCTCCGAGATTTTTATAACAAATTCCCAATTAGACCAGCAAGGACAAATTTTGAGCAGCTGTGTTCTAGAGATACGGACACGCGGGGACTAACTTCTAGAATGTACAAGGAAGTGATCTGTCCTGAGACTCCGACGACCACAAGGCCCAGTTACATGAGACAGTGGGAGACAGATCTAGGGGAGACATTAGAGGATGAGGACTGGGATGGGATCCTACAGGCAGCAGCGAAAAGTTCAATTTGCACCACGTTAAAGGAGAACGCATATAAAGTCCTCATGCGGTGGTACTATACTCCAGTAAAATGATCTAAATTTGTCAAAGGATACTCCCCGCTCTGCCCAAAGCAGTGCGGGGAGATAGCAGATCTACAACACATGCTGTGGTCTTGCACGAGGGTGGCCCCGATTTAGGAACAAATTAGAGATTGGATACAAAAGATACTCGGTTTGGAGATCCCCCTGGATCCGTGGTTATTCCTATTGGGCAGACGGATCCAGGGTCTGTCAAATGCGTCGCACAAATTAATCGCGCACTTTGCAACAGCCACCAGGTGCGACATAGCAGCACTGTGGAAACAATCGGATTTACCAGTAATACCCAAGATTAGAAACAGAATTTGGCACGTCTGCCGGATGGAACAGTTGACGAGTTTGGTCAACGACACCGGCCCAAATTTCCTAAAAGTCTTGACGCCTTGGCTGGCTCAGACAGACATCCCGGGTATAAGCATATCCGCAATCCTACAATGATAGATACAGGTGCGTTCTCCTTTGACAACGCAGGGTCCATGACCACATAGAGACGGACGGCTAGAGTAGTTGATAGAGAAGAGCCCAATGAGTAGGGAAGAAGCCAGGAGTTCGAAACAACGGATGCAACGGCAGCGGCACCCTATTTCCCTCCCTCCCCCCCCACCTATCCCTTCTTGCCTGTCTGTGTTGTGTCTTGTCAGTTTGGTGAGTCATGTTTGTGGAATGTAGGGTACCCTCAGTTGATGTCATTTTCATGTTACATGTTGTTAAAAGATACGGGTTACAGTTGACCACTGAGACAATTGTTGGTGATATACTGTATGCATGGAAAACCCCCAAAAAAGTAAAGTTGGAAAAAAAAATCTGCCTTTCTAAAGTTTAAGGTCTTTGTTGAACCCAAGTAATCTGTTTTTTGATAATTTATTTAAAATGAGACCATGTTATGATCACTGTTACCCACATTTTCCAGGACTTGAATATTTGTTATTACTTCCACATTGTTTGATATGACCAAATCCAGAACTGCCCCTCTCCTGGTTGGTGCCTCAATAATTTGGGTCATAATTTGGTGGCACATGATAGCCAATGGGATGGCTGGAATGCTTCTGAGGAAGGAAAGACTACTGCCTGCTGGGACAGGAAGTGAGAAGTCAAGACTTGGACACTAAAGGTGAAAGGTGCAGGTAGTGTCCATGGAGCAGTGCTCCAGGGACTAGGCCAGAGGTATACCCCCAGGGCCCAGTTCATCCCCTGAGACACTGTAAAGAAGTAACTGTATGGTATAGGGAACTGCCTTAAGACAGGGACTCCTTCACTGTACTCATAGAAAGAGAGATGCTGCAGGACATTGCATGAATGCCAGTGCAGCGTGAGAGCTGAAAGAGTATCTGACTCCATAGCAGAGACTGTTCTCAAAGGATCATCCGGCTGGGGATCCCTCCCCTGGGGAGTCAGACAGTGCTCTCATCCCTGCAAGGAGCAGCGCGTCGCGCCGTGGGATCACAGTGCGGAGTTGCTGATTTCAAAGGATTATCCTGATCAGGACTATGATCAGGGAGGTAGTATATTAAGTGCACCAACGGGCCCCAACACAGGGAAGCGCTATCCCTCACACTCACCTTGTTTGTGGAAACTCGGAGGGTTAAGTGCCCAGGCACATTGCTACTCAAAGGACAAAGGGGATGCAATGATTTACATGTGTGATGTTGTAATGCTATTTATGCAGGGGGGTGCAATGATGTTTATGTAATGAGAATTATGCAAAGGTTATTATGATGATGCTTAGTAAATGTTTTATCCAAGTGTGTGTATTTACTATATGTTGGTTCTGATAAGGGCACACTCCCACCACGTTGGGATCCCTCATCAGTGGAGGCGCTGCACGTGTGTAAGTATACCCCAGGCTTCCAGTGGCGGAGGCTCAGGCCTCTTGTTAGCCTCACAGGTGATAGCAGCACACGTAGTTATAGTACCCCAGGGGTACACCCGCTACATTAAAATAAAGAATACAGTTATTTTTGCAGATTTTTTTGTTCTTTCTTTGAGTTTTCATTATTAGTTTTTGCTAACTACACTAATGGTGTTTTCTTCTTTTTTACATTTTCACACAAACGTATTTGACGTTCGCCGCTCCCTCATCCCTCTGGAACGACGTGGCATCAAATTATGCCCCACAGTCACATGATGTCGCATTGCCAGAAAACGCTGGAGAAAAGGTAAAGGGGGGGGGGGCTTGGGGGAGAGCAGGCAGGGGGCGCAGGCAAAAAAGTTTGCGCACCCTGCCTAAGAAATATTGTTAACAATTTTCTTACAATTGGGAAGCGGGATTAAAATGTGATGCCATTGTCCAGAAAATATTTTGTTGCATTGACACATCTCTCCCCACCTCTGAATGATATATCTGCTTCTCTCCAGGTCTTCAGCACATGTTGATAGATCCCTGTAATCTGTACTGCACCGACACACTTTATTCGAGTAAATACCCGGTATGTACCTGGCAGATACCTGGAATGCGCCACTCCTAACCTCTGACAAGCCCCGTTGCATTTGCCTTCCCAGCCTGGGTTCATGCCTGGCTGATGGGCGGCTGATCTGTTAAATGATAATGATTAGGATTTAATAGGCTGCAATGCTTCGCGTGTCTACCAGATGGCATAAATTCATGAATTGTAATGCAGTTTATATATATATACTGTGCAGTATTGCAGCCAGCGGGAATAAAATGCTTCAATCCCTGCTTGGAAAATAACTCAATGTACTCGGGCAGAAAACAGTCACAAACCTCAATACACCCGGGTATACCCGAATTCGTGGGACTAGCCAAGCTCGAATAAAGTGTGTCGCCAGTGTATTTTCTTTGGGGTTTTTTTACCTGCAAAATGAAAATTTGAATGAATCTGTCCTGCCAACCAGGATATTATTAGTCACTCAATGGGATAAGGGATACAGCAACATTAAAAACTCAGGAGGCTATGTATTGGGGATGCAAATGCCCTTTTTCGCATTAAATTTAATGTTTATGTAACCCTCCTTACACGGCTTCAAAGGAAGTCACATCAAATTGGTTATATATGTAACAGGGTATGTCCAGCCATACCTGTTTCTCCCCACATAGTGTATCTAATCTAAGCCTTGTTAAGATCCAGTTATTAGCATTTTAATCTGTGGGCCCTTGACCCCCCTTCCTGCTTCCCTAGAAAGTGAAGGAAGGTAGGTGATGTCTCATGGCCTGTGTACAGCCCTTTGTAAGTGGGTACAGTCCACGAGCCCGCCCCTTCCAGAAGTTTCTAAGGGGAATAGGCTAAAGTTAGAAGCAGTTCTTCTCTGCTCCTCCTGGAGTGAGGAGGTGGATGACGAGTCCCTGCCTGATCCTTGGCTAGGGGGAAGGAGGGAGAAGAGATGGTGGGAACTATGAGTCTTCCCCATTGCGGGGTAAGCCTGTTCACTTGGCTGGCTAGTTAAGACCACCTGGAGCGGTGGAAGTAACGCACCATCCAGAAGTCCTGGGGTGTATGCAGAAAAGTATGCTGCTAAGCTGTGTGATGATGAATAAATATCCTGCAATTATATTTCAGCCTAAGGTGTCAGTCCCTGGGCTGAGAGAAGGTATGTGTGTAGTGGTGGGTGCTGACGCCTACATTTGTTGGAGCCATCACTACTGGAGGCGCTGAAACACAGAGATGAACTAGAATCCTGTAAGAGCCAGTCCTGCAGACCACTCAGACCTCCTGCGAACCAACAGGTGAAGCACCAAACAGCAGGGTAACGCATTCCTTTCCCACACACTGACCTCTAAGTGAGGTGGGGGGGACACACAGGTTCAGGAGAGCCAACAGGGGGGGGAAAGAAGGAACTGGCACTAGGGGCCCCATGAGTCAGGGGGGCACGGCCGTGCCCGTCTAAAAAAAAAATGCAGTCTCAAAAAAAAAATCCCTGTGCGCAGTGCTGACAAATCTGGCTTTCCAGTCGCCCCTGGCAACCACATTGTACCCGCTGACGATCCCTACAATTCCCCTGCTGGAAACCCCCCCTCCCTCCCTAACCTGATTGGCTGGCGCATTGCCAGGAATTTTTTTTTGGCTCGCGGCCAGGCTCTGTGCTGTGAAGCCGCCATTTCTTTTATCCAGCACAGAGAAGGTAAGCAATATTCCATGCCTCTCCCCTGGTCTCCTTTGGCACCCCCACTGGTCTCCTCTGGCCCCCCACTGGTCTCCTCTGGCCCCTCACTGGTCTCCTCTGGCCCCCTCACTGGTCTCCTCTGGCCCTCTCACTGGTCTCCTCTGGCCCCCCATGCCCTCCAATGGTCCCCCCACGGCCTCCAGTTGTCCCTCCACGGCCTCCAGTGGTCCCTCCATGGCCTCCAGTGGTCCCCCCATGGCCTCCCCTTGTCCCCCCATGGCCTCCCCTGGTCCCCACATGCCCTCCTCTGGTCCCCCCATGCCCTCCTCTGCTCCCCCCTCACCCTTCCCTGGTCCCCCCACGACCTCCCCTGGTCTCCCCATGACCTCCCCTGGTCCCCCCACGACCTCCCCTGGTCCCCCACGACCACCCCTGGTCCCCCCACGGCCTCCCCTGGACCTCCCACGGCCTCCCCTGGACCTCCTCTGCCCCCCCCCCCTCATGTCACCCTTGGTCTCCCCCTGGACATTGAGGGACTGCGGATCAGGTAAGATCCCAGGCAATATTGCTGCCTTTCCAAAAATGTGCATCTGGGGCTTCCAGACACTGGTTAAGGGGTCCAGGAATTAGTCATTCGCATCTGTTTTTTTTCTAGATTAGTGAGTTCATCCAACACACACACACAGTCATCACTGCCCATGCGCAGAGGTCTCAGCATGCTTGCGCAGGGTGTCCAACCTGCAGGGGTGAGATGAGTGGCGTCCAATGTGTGACTGAGGGGATGTGCCGTGGCGAGCACCCACCCGCCATCCCAGCTCCCCCTGCGCCAGCCTCCTGCCCGGCCCCAGTCGTTAAGGTAAGCTGTTATCTTCTTGTAGTGAAGTGTTTGCCAAATGTTATTCATTATCTTATTGATGTGTGGGGTTGGACCTATATATGATTGGGGGGGGTGGGGGTGTATTTTTAGATGTATTGTGGGGGTGTAATAAACAGATTACATTGTAATGTTTTTTTTTCCGTATTACAATAAGAAGAAAACAGTTAAGTAAAAGTTGCGCTCGAAAATTTTTTTTTCATGGTAGGTGTGCTATGGGTTGTTGGGGGGGGGAGGGGTCCTGCTCCTTTCATTTGTCCTGGGCCCCATGATTTCTGTTGGCGGCCCTGCACAGGTTACATATACAATGGCAGTATTCAGTATCTCAGGCCGTTGAAGGGTGCTGATGGAGCAGAAGAACTGTCCTGCGCTCAGGTATACAGTCTAAGTACCCGTAGGTATCAAATGTGAGCCAATTGAGAGCGGTGTGTGAAGGGAAATTGCAGACCACTAAACGAAATCGAGGCTGGGAGGGAAATCCCTTACCTCTAAGTGCTCTCCGATCTGGGTCCTGCTCTCTTCTGTCCTCAGCTTCTCCTGCGTGCGTCCGTGATGTGAATGTAGACTGGAGTGAAGGGGAATCCGGCGCTACTGCGAGCGGCAAAAATCCAGGCAACTTCCGGTGTGTAAGAGAACTGGCTTTATTTCGTAACACACACATAGAAACCCAGGCTACACCTCAGCATCCCCCTCAACGCGTTGAAGGGTGGTGGACTATGTTTCTGCAGGCTATGCATGAATGAACAGAAAGGAAAAATATGGGCACCAAGAATTTTTCTAAAAACATAAGGTGCTTCACCTGGAAAAACCTTGTGGCAAACATTAGTATTCTGGACTTCATCCCTTTGTAACTCTTCTCCTACGCTCTGAAGATACTTAACTTGACGGCCCATTATTATGGATATCGTGGGAGCACCTGGCAGGGAGGCAATGATGTGTTTAGAACCCACTGAATACTGAGTGAGGAATGATTTGCAACTGCTTAGAGCTGAATGGTATTTCCCGCTTGACCGCTATATTCTTTTGTTCTTGTCATCTCTGCAGTGGGAGAAAAAGTCACGCCTATAGGGGTGGGTGTCATGGTAATATGAGATGATCAGGCAATGTCCTAACTTTATTATTTTAATAATTTAGTAAGTCGACATCTATCAGAAAAGGTAACTAGGCTATTACACTCAAGTAGAAATACATGATCTTTTTATGACTGACTAGCTCCCCCCCACTGCCGGCACATCTCCCTGACCCCCCCTCCCCCTGCTGGACGTAGTGTGGGGTGAGATTTGTCTCTGTCTGTGTGTGTCTGTGTGTGTGTGTATATATGTGTGTGTGTCTGTCTGTGTGTCTCCCCCCCGCTGCCGAAACATATCCCTGCCCCCCCCACCCCTCCTCCCCGCTGGCGGCACATCTCCCTGTGCTGCTGTGGCATGTCCCCTTCTTCTGGCACATCTCCCCGCCCCCACCCCCCCCCCGTTGGTACATCTCCCCTTGCTGGCGCAAATTTTCCTGCCCTTCCCACTCACTGGTACATCTTCCCCCGCTAGCTGGCACATCTCCCCCCCGCTGGTACATCTCCCCCCGCTATCTGGCACATCTCCCCCTGCTAGTGGCACATTCCCCCCCCCTCGCTGGCACATCTGACCCCCCCCGCTGGTACATCTCCCCCCCTGCTGGTACATCTCCCCCCCCCCGCTGGTACATCTCCCCCCGCTATCTGGCACATCTCCCCCCGCTAGTGGCACATTCCCCCCCCCCCCTTGCTGGCACATCTGCCACGCATATCTGACATCACACACACAGAGACACAGCCCCAATCCAGGCAAGGACACGCCCCCTCCCTTAGTTGCCACGCACCCCCCTCCCCCCCACACCCTGCTCCTGCTCTAACAAATTTGCTGACTAGCTGAGGGAAACATAGGCTGAGCTCAGACAGAAGGCAATGGTGTCAAACTGAAAACTCCACCGGCGGCAAAGTGCAGTGTTGTCGCTGCAACATTTTGCCAGCACAACCCTGTAAGAGATATGTGCAGAGGTACGCAATGGAGACCGTTTTTAAGGTGAAATTAAAATAAGGCTTTATTGCACCTGTCCCTTTTAACACAGCAAAACATATGAAAACAACAAACGCCTAGACCTGTTTAAGAAAAATAAATGCACACAATGCGCACCAGGGATTAAGAAATTGTCATTTATTAGTAAAAATAAAAATAATACTGAGGGGATCTAACCCCACCTCAGTAACAGATGTTACACAGCTAGGTTTCAGTGACAAAACACATGAACCCTGAGATACATATAATATTACTACATCCCTAAACAGTATAACACATAAAATACAATAAAAAGCAAAAGTAATCAGTTAATATAAAACAATAATCCAAAGTAGTTGAAGGTGAAACCACCATAGAGGACTATCAAAAGCTGACAGGGGGAGACGGAAACTCACATTGAAGCAGAAATGCGGGTCCACGGTGACCGTATGAAGATCCGGATCACGGCACCGCAGAGATGGAAACACCGCATGTGCTTCTTGCAGGCGCTGTCTCAGCCCGTCAGCAAACACGCGCAGGATGACCTGTCGTGACCTCTACGCTTGCGCACTACGTGCTTCGACCTGTTTAAGGGCTAACTTACTTCCCCAGTCCCTTTCTCCAGGGCTGGAGGGATAATCCCATTACCACCTTATTCCCCAAAGTCTCAAGAGATACATTAAAGCAGGTAGCCCTTCATGTCAATCTCTGGTAGGTTCCTGGGTCCCCTGTGTCCAGGAATATAGGTCTTTGGGTGTCTTGATTTCAGCAGAGCCTTTCTGCTCAAGACCTATTTCCTCTTGTCAGCACTCTTGTGTACTGAGGAAAATCTCCCTCCCTGTCTCTGAGACAGGCTTTTTTGACACCTGTAATCAGCCAGGTGGTGTTGGTTAATTGTCTACCAGCAGTTCACCACCACACTGCTAGATTAGAGGCACATTTCTGAACAGGGTCCCCTGTTACAAACCCAAATTGAAATTTTGGGCTACAGTCGCGTGACGCGAGCTGGTCCAGCCAATAAAGGCAAACCAGCTCTGTGACATGCTCGTTACACGGCCCCGCCACGCCCCCAAATGCTGTGATCTGCCTTCTGCAGTTTGAGCACAGATCGCTGTGCTGCAGGAGCGAGCGGCGGGGGCCCGAACGCTAGCAAGCTGCTGTAGCAGCCTGTCTGAGCGAGCCCGTAGAATGTCCATAATTTGGGAGGTGTCACATTGGAAGCTCAAAATAGTTGCGTTGCCCTAAAAATCCGCAGCCGAATGTACAGTGAAAGTTTCGTTGTGCTACATCGTGCCGTTTCTGAGATTTCAATGCTTCGGACATACAAACAGACGGAATCCAACTTAGAAATATAGTAGATTTAATTACAGTACTTTTAAGTTCAGGCATTTCACGTCAAGACTAAAATACGGGACAATTATGCGTCACAATGGACTTTTTCAGGACAACAGGACAAATCAATGAAATAAGGGACAATCCTGTATATACGGGACATCTGGCGATCCTACCTTGAGGCAATGAACCCATTGCAGAACTAGTAGTCCCCACATAGGGGCCTACATTTAGTTAGGCATTTTAAGCTCGCCATCCTAAACATCAACAGGGAGAATCATTAACTTCCTATCCGGGTTATCGTATCACTATCCCACATTACATGCAATTTCAAACAATGACAGTTACCGCAGAATCAAACAGCTGTAAACAGTATCAGAGTTTGGTGAACTCCAGCAAATCTGTCCAGGTATTTTTGCCTTATACAAGTAGTGGTAGTGGTCACAGGAGAAATTCATACATGTCAGCACTCACTGATTTTTAGTCAGTCCCGCTGATGTTTAGCTTCAGCAGTGTTCTTTGTTTCTATACATTTTACTTTTATACAATGTAAATTTTTCCTCAATCACTCTCATAGACCTCAGTGTTATTTATTTATAAAATGTTTTACCAGGAAGTAATACATTGAGAGTTACCTCTCGTTTCCAAGTATGTCCTGGTCTCACAGATAAATATCATGACTTTTCCATTCAAATTATATTTTTGGTCCAGTACCACCAAATGTCTCTGATTTTAGTACTTGGAGGTTGACATTTTATTCTGTACCTCTGTGTTTAAAAAAAATAAAAAAATCTCTAAGGATTTTAATCAAGCGCTTAAAATATAACCTCAGAGACCTTCCCTCATTCAAAAACTGACCAGGGTAGTTTATAAATATAATTTCCTACATCTCCAGTAAAGAGATCACTGTATCTTTCTCTTACCGTGCACCCCAAAACTGGAACAACCTACCAGTGACTCTCATATCCACCACCAGTTTAAGTTCTTTCAAATCTAAGGCTGTCTCACATTTTAATCTGGTCTGTAACTGTTTCATTCGCCCATAACATCATTTTCTTTAACTGTGCATGCAATGTCTTGTATATAATGTATACCCTGTTCATTTATGTAACTGTATTTGTAACCATGTATTATTTGTCTTAACTCTGTGCCCAGGACATACTTGAAAACGAGAGGTAACTCTCAATGTATTACTTCCTGGTAAAATATTTTATAAATAAATAATCTTTAAATTATTCATAGTCACAGGCACTTGTAATTGTCTCTGATGGGGCATTGGCAGCAGCTGTGAATTCAGCAGGTATGTGTGTGCTTGTTAGAGAGATATTGAAAGGGGAGCAGTTTGCAGAGCATAATTAGACAAGTAAGTGAATATCAAAAGCCTTTACTGTTTAACGTTGGTATTTATTTACAGCTGTTTGCCACCAGACTCCTGAATAAAGCCCCAAATTCCTGTTCTTTGATATATGATGCCCATTCATTGCAAAACCTTGACATATCTGAAGAGTTATAACACTGATCTGCACACAGCACATTTTAGATTGTAATCTAGTATTGGCAAGGGAAGCCTATTTCCAAAGTTGTCATTTTGTTTGGTGCTATTGTTCCGGTGTTCTGTATCATCTCATGTGTTTTAATGTCGGTATGATAGTTCTGGAAAGTTCTGTGTGCATGGTTGATCCTACTATACAGTATATAAATAAAATCACAAATGTGAAAATATACAAAAGCATGTCAGGAGCCAAATAGTTATTTACACAAAGGAGTGTATTGTGCTTTTATGAAATATTTCATATCTTATATCTGGTCGAATAGTCTTGCCAGGTCTTACTCATTTGGAGTAGGTCTAAGTTATTTGGACAACATTCACACTCCTTGCTACATTCACTGTCTCCATACACTAAAATTATGTTTCACTCTTTGACATCCTTAGTTTTATTACCATTATGATATTTTATTTCGTTGGCCGTTTTTTTTAAGGCCACGCAAAACTTGCTGAAAGGTCTCCTGTTTGAGATGGCCGTGATTAGGTTGAAAGACCTATAGATGGCATTATTGCACCACTCTGGAAATAAAAACAAGCGTAATGAGTTCTGGAGAAACATTCCTTCATGTCCTTTACACCCTTTAACCCCAAGAGTCACTTATAGCTGACAATCCGGAACTTTTGTAGATGTGACAAGATCATGCTTTGTAGACAACGAACAACCGGTCCCCAACCATTTCCTAAACGCAAAACAACGTTTTGCGTTTTTCAGGTGCATGCCAATAATGCAAGTTTCCAAATCCCTTTAGTTTGAATCCAAAAGTACTGTTACCGGGCGCATTTTCTGACATCACAAATTCATTTTCCCATATGACACAGCACCTTTTTGGGGCACTGGGGTTTAAATTGTGACCGGATGCATTTATTCTGGTTGGTCTTGAGGAAGGTCCCATGTGGGACTGCAACATACATTTTTGCATATCCGGAACTATGTTGTGACCAGCGGTTGCACCCTGACTTTTATCTTTGTTCCTAGGACGTGGATGCCTTCATAATTTTTTTTAATATATTTTAGCCCCATTGGGTCAGGTGGGCAGGTAGTAATACACAGATATCACAGAAATCATATAGTACCCCCCATTTCTAAAAACCGTCCCTGACACTTATACACTGATATACAGTCCTCTATTTGCACTAAAAGAAAACACATATACAAGCCCATACACAAATGCACAATCATATACTTACACTACTACATGCAGTCAGTTAAAAACATGATACCCACAGCTATTCAGACTAGTGTGTGCAGTAGTGCAACCAGGGGAGATGCAACGGTGCATTTGCACCCCTCAAGAATTGACATCACGTTTACAGAAGCCCCGCACTCTTCCCCACAGCAAATAATTTTTTTGCCGTGGGAGAGTGGGCCTTCCTCTGTTGATGCTGCATCATCATGGTGATGGGACATCACATGGTGATGCGTTGCTATGCCATCGTGCTGTCATGTGATGCTGTGACGCCATGACGACGCTACGTCATATGGCTCGTAAGAACTGCACCCCCTCAATCAGAATTTCTGATTATACCCCTGTGTGTATATATATACACCTAAAAGCTGTGTTAACAGCGAGCATGAGCTTATAAGGGTTCCATGTAAAAATGGATTTCAGGCAAAAGGTGACAGTGTGCTCATTTGCATGTCATTTCCCAGAATCCCTTGCTGCTGTGGAAGCACTGCATGCTAGGTGATAATGGTGAAAGACAGGGTTGCAGACCTGCCTAAGACATGTGAATGTGCTCACAAGTGATATTTGTATTTGCTATATGCAATACGGTGGAGGATTCTTGTTGCCTTATTCACCCACCATAACTGAAAATGTGATGGTAAATCCTACAGTCTTGAAAATTACAAAGCCAGCAGTACAACCAACTTCACACTGATGAGACCCATTAAGGTCGAAACATGTCTGTGAGTGGTTTCTCTGGCTTTGCATCTGATTCCCATGCTATGCTTAAAAGCTGTGTTAACAGCGGGTTAAGAGGCCCACAGTGTGGTCGAATATATAGGATAAGATATAGCTTACGAAGTATATTTATGTATGAATAAGGAATTTTATATGTCGTCATATTGTTTTTATCTCGAAGCCAGCCCCCTTAAGGGGCGTATTACTCATTTTGAAATGTATAAAAATGTGATACCAAGCAATATGTTTTCAGAGGCATGAGTTCATTTTTGAATTCTGTCTCATTTGTACCTTAGTGCAGATACACTCACGTTGATACTTTGAACCCTTGACTCATTGATATTATTTCTACGTTTTCACAACGTGCATTAGCTTATAAGGTTTCCATGTAAAAATGGATTTCAGGCAAAAGGTGGCACGGTGTGCTCATTTGCATGTCATTTCCCAGAATCTCTTGCCGCAGTGGGTAATGGTGAAAAGCAGATAATGGTCTAAGGTGATAATGGTCTAAGACAGGGGTGCGCAAACTTCTTGAGCTGCGTCCCCAGCCCGGGAGCCCCCCCCCCCCCCCGACACTCCAATGACTCAGCGTCAAATGACGTTGTGGGTCATGTCATGTCGCCGTGGAAACGCGCGTCAAATGACTCATCGCCGAAGACCCGGCAGCGAGCAGGTAAGTGAGTTACAGAGGCCTCATGCCTCCCCTGGCATTTAATTTAAATGCCGTGGGGAAGAGCACGGGGCCTCTGTAACCGCCCGCACCCGCCTAGAAATTCTCCCGGCACCCCCGCAGTTTGCGCACCACTGGTCTAAGACAGGGGGTCCCTGCTGTGTTAATCCTACCGGGGCTTACCTGTCTGTAAGAGACGTGCAGTTACCCGACGTCCTGGTTTTGCCGGGATTGTCCCGGTTTTTTCTCTCCTGTGCCGGTTGCCTGTTCGTCCCGCAGGGGATTGGATTGGAAGCCAGTGGTGGGGCTTTAGAAGGCCGGGCCGCAGGGGATTGGTTGAAAGATGCCGGGGGCGGGGCTTTGAAAAAAAAAAGCAGTCGCAGGCACTCTCCCCTGCTTTCCCTCCCCCGTCACTCCGGCCCTCCCTCCGACACCCCGGCTCCCTGGCTCTCCCCTCGGCACTGGTCCCCAGCTCTCCCTCTCTCCGGCACCCCGGCTTCCTCCCTCCAGCACCCAGGGTCGCTCTCTCCCCCAGAGCCCGCTCAAAGCCGCTGGGGAAATGGGAGACGTAGGGGGGAGAGATGGGAGACGCAGGGGGGGAGAGATGGGAGACGCAGGGGGAGAGATGGGAGACACAGGGGGGAGAGATGGGAGACGCAGGGGAGAGAGATGGGAGATGCAGGGGGGAGAGATGGGAGACGCAGGGGGGGAGAGATGGGAGATGCAGGGGGGAGAGATGGGAGGCGCAGGGGGGGAGAGATGGGAGACGCAGGGGGGGAGAGATGGGAGACGCAGGGGGGGAGAGATGGGAGATGCAGGGGGGGAGAGATGGGAGACGCAGGGGGGAGAGATGGGAGACGCAGGGGGGAGAGATGGGAGACGCAGGGGGGGAGAGATGGGAGACGCAGGGGGGGAGAGATGGGAGACGCAGGGGGGGAGAGATGGGAGACACAGGGGGGAGAGATGGGAGACGCGGGGGTGGGTGTGATGCGGGGGTTAGAGATGGGAGATGCAGGGGGGAAGAGATGGGAGATGCAGGGAGCAGGGGGGAAGAGATGGGAGATGCAGGGGGGGAGAGATGGGAGACACAGGGGGGAGAGATGGGAGACGCAGGGGGGAGATGCAGGGGGGGAAAGATGGGAGATGCAGGGGGCAGGGGGGAAGAGATGGGAGATGCAGGGGGGAAGAGATGGGAGATGCAGGGGGAAGAGATGGGAGATGCAGGGGGAAGAGATGGGAGATGCAGGGGGCAGGGGGGAAGAGATGGGAGATGCAAGGGGGGGAGATGCGAGAAGCAGGGGGGAAGATGGAGGGGGGAGAGATGGGAGACGTGGGGGGTGAGAGATGGGAGACACATGGGGGTAGATGGGAGACGCGGGGGAGAGATGGGAGACGCGGGGGATAGATGGGAGACGCAGGGGGGGAGAGATGGGAGACACAGGGGGGAGAGATGGGAGATGCAGGGGGGAGAGATGGGAGACACAGGGGGGGAGAGATGGGAGACACAGGGGGGAGAG
Source organism: Ascaphus truei (assembly GCF_040206685.1). Classification (NCBI taxonomy): domain Eukaryota; kingdom Metazoa; phylum Chordata; class Amphibia; order Anura; family Ascaphidae; genus Ascaphus; species Ascaphus truei. The sequence continues at coordinate 4,296,909 of NC_134488.1, forward strand.
ATGGGAGACGCAGGGGGGGAGAGATGGGAGACGCAGGGGGGGAGAGATGGGAGACGCAGGGGGGGAGAGATGGGAGACACAGGGGGGAGAGATGGGAGACAGGGGGGGTGATGCGGGGGTTAGAGATGGGAGATGCAGGGGGGAAGAGATGGGAGATGCAGGGAGCAGGGGGGAAGAGATGGGAGATGCAGGGGGGGAGAGATGGGAGACACAGGGGGGAGAGATGGGAGACGCGGGGGTGGGTGTGATGCGGGGGTTAGAGATGGGAGATGCAGGGGGGAAGAGATGGGAGATGCAGGGAGCAGGGGGGGAGAGATGGGAGATGCAGGGGGGGAGAGAATGGGAGACACAGGGGGGAGAGATGGGAGACGCAGGGGGGAGATGCAGGGGGGGAAAGATGGGAGATGCAGGGGGCAGGGGGGAAGAGATGGGAGACGCAGGGGGGGAGAGATGGGAGACGCAGGGGGGGAGAGATGGGAGACACAGGGGGGAGAGATGGGAGACGCGGGGGTGGGTGTGATGCGGGGGTTAGAGATGGGAGATGCAGGGGGGAAGAGATGGGAGATGCAGGGAGCAGGGGGGAAGAGATGGGAGATGCAGGGGGGGAGAGATGGGAGACACAGGGGGGAGAGATGGGAGACGCAGGGGGGAGATGCAGGGGGGGAAAGATGGGAGATGCAGGGGGCAGGGGGGGTTAAGATGGGAGATGCAGGGGGGAAGAGATGGGAGATGCAGGGGGAAGAGATGGGAGATGCAGGGGGCAGGGGGGAAGAGATGGGAGATGCAAGGGGGGGAGATGCGAGAAGCAGGGGTGAAGATGGAGGGGGGAGAGATGGGAGACGTGGGGGGTGAGAGATGGGAGACACATGGGGGTAGATGGGAGACGCGGGGGAGAGATGGGAGACGCGGGGGATAGATGGGAGACGCAGGGGGGGAGAGATGGGAGACACAGGGGGGAGAGATGGGAGACGCAGGGGGGAGAGATGGGAGACGCAGGCGGGGAGAGATGGGAGATGCAGGGGGAGAGATGGGAGGCGCAGGGGGGGAGAGATGGGAGACGCAGGTGGGGAGAGATGGGAGACGCAGGGGGGGAGAGATGGGAGATGCAGGGGGGAGAGATGGGAGACGCAGGGGGGGAGAGATGGGAGACGCAGGGGGGAGAGATGGGAGACGCAGGGGGGGAGAGATGGGAGACGCAGGGGGGGAGAGATGGGAGACGCAGGGGGGGAGAGATGGGAGACACAGGGGGGAGAGATGGGAGACGCGGGGGGGGTGATGCAGGGGTTAGAGATGGGAGATGCAGGGGGGAAGAGATGGGAGATGCAGGGAGCAGGGGGGAAGAGATGGGAGATGCAGGGGGGGAGAGATGGGAGACACAGGGGGGAGAGATGGGAGACGCAGGGGGGGAGATGCAGGGGGGAAAGATGGGAGATGCAGGGGGCAGGGGGGAAGAGATGGGAGATGCAGGGGGGAAGAGATGGGAGATGCAGGGGGAAGAGATGGGAGACGTGGGGGGTGAGAGATGGGAGACACATGGGGGTAGATGGGAGACGCGGGGGAGAGATGGGAGACGCGGGGGATAGATGGGAGACGCAGGGGGGGAGAAATGGGAGATGCAGGGGGGGAGAGATGGGAGATGCAAGGGGTGGGGGAGATGGGAGACGCGGGGGAGAGATGGGAGACGCAGGGGGGGGAAAATGGGAGATGCAGGGGGGGGAGAGATGGGAGACACAGGGGGGGAGAAATGGGAGACACAGGGGGGGAGAGATGGGAGACGCAGGGGGAGAGATGGGAGACGCAGGGGGGGAGAAATGGGAGACGCAGGGGGGGAGAGATGGGAGACGCAGGGGAGATGGAGACGCTGGGGGGAGAGATGGGAGATGCATGGGGGGAGATGCAGGGGGGAGATGCGGGGGGTGGGTATATGAGGGTGATGATGATGATTTTACCTGTGCGGCCCAATTTTTTCAAATATGTATGGGGGGGGGCTTTTAAAATGTATTGGGGCGGCGGGGGTCTTTTTAATAAGTATTGGCGGGGACGGGTATTTTTATTATGTATTGCGGGCTGTGGTTTTTTGGTATGTATTTTGTGGGGGGATTGAGTGAGCAGAGTGGGGTAATTGATGGAAGGTAGGAGCGAGTGAGAGGAGGTAGGGGGAGTGAGTGAGGAAAAGAGGGAGTAAGACAAGGGAGATAAATACATGCGAGGCGGGAGGAGAGTGAGTGAGTGAGATGGAGGGGAGAGAGAAATTCATGGGTAGGAGGTGGGAAATAGAGGGGGCTCGTGAGGTGTGAAATTAACCTAAGGCCGCGCTTATAGTGCCGGCGACGTCAGGCTGCGCTTATAGTGCTGGCGACATCAGGCTGCGCTTATAGTGCCGGCGACGCTGACGTCATGCTGTGGTCGCTGGAAAAATCAAATGGAAGTGATTTCCAGCGATTGCGACCAAGCCGTCGAGCCGTCCTGTCACTCCAACTATAAGCGCACGCAACGGCGTCAATACATTTGTTTTGATGCCACGTTGCCAGCACTATAAGCGCGGCCTAATATGTGTCAGCCGGATAGGGGTTCCCCGAGATTTTTCGAAATACTTAAAGGGTTCCTCCAAACAAAAAGGTTGGGAATCACTGGTCTAGTCTATCTTCTTAATCCACCTCCTAGCAGAGCTAATAAGTACTGTAAATAGCAACATATATTTATAATACACAACCCTATTTCCCCTATTTATTTTGCAAATTGTAATTTTATATACACAAGCCACAAGGTCAGGTCAGGAATGAGGAATGTCAACTTTTTTAAATGTCTTAATTTTAATTAATGCCTTCATTTTTTATTTAATTTTAATTAATGTCAATTATTTATTTTGTTTTAATGTCTTCATTATTTATGTAATTTTAATGAATGTATTAATTTTTTATTAAGTACAGTAGAGATTAGAAAGTACATTTCAGATTTCAAGCTGCAAAGTGGTTTGTTTTATTTCTGATAGTGAAATCCTCTATACACACAAACACACACTGCAGCCCCCACCTCTATACACACAAACACATTGCAGCCCCCCCCCTCTATACACACAAACACACACTGCAGCC